>NW_020884880.1:2461078-2635831 GCF_003945725.1 Corapipo altera | reverse complement strand
AAACCCAAACCAACCAAACAAATAAAACGAAAAGCCATTTCTTTTCTTTGCATACATTTAAATGGAGCAGGGACTTTTCTTGCTTTGGTCCATGACTTTCTATAGGGAGGAAAAAATTATCACACTTTTACATATTCCTAGTAATTTCCTAGAACCTGACTATTGCTTGGTCATTGACTCCTAACACCCTTATCAGAAACAGTAAGATTATCGAGAGCTTCTTTGATAAATGGCAGCAATTTTTATGTAAAAATAAAATTATGTAAATCTGTAAAATGCCTTTTGTTGCTAAACCTGATAAAAGCTCAAAAGAAAAAAATATTTCTTCTAGCTGTAGGCAACCAGCCACAAACATGTGAGATGGAGAAACATGTCCAGATAAAAAATGTTTTATTCATTTCCAGTGAGTTCAGTCTCAATTCAATCATTGATAACCATATCTTTACTCAGAAATATAACTTCTTGCCTTTACAACAAAAGGTCACCCAATTAATTAGCCTAAAGTCTAAAATCTTAGTCTAAAGTCATAGGAAATATAAGTGGTTTTTTCATATTTATCTTCCAGATTTTCAATCAAATTCTAGACACTGGATATGAAGGTCCTAACTGTAAATGAAGCAAGTAGTGAGAAGTAAATAATGTGACCAATAAAAATTCAGTGTTTGAAGGTTAAGAATCTCTAAAAGACAATGAAACCAATAGTAGGTAAGTTCTGCTGACAAAAATATGTGGTGAGTTGCTGAATCATTTGGAACAAAAACACGCTTACATGCTCCTAGATGTCTACTAATGCCTTTATACATTACAATAATCTATAAATATGGTTATATAATATCATGTGTCAAAATACACGGATGGCAAAACCCAAACTAAGCTCCCCACCAACAGATGCTACAGTGAGAAGAATATGCATGACACCTGGAAAAGAGCTTATAGTTCAGAAGAAGACATACAGCCCTCATATGCTGAGGCTGGCACCAAAAGTCTTAAGAGTTTGTCCTTGCTAGTAACCTTGTGCATAAATGATGATCTTGCTCAGGATCTTCTTTAATTCATATAGAAATGAAATAGATTACAATGTAGATGGTTGGATCAGCTAAACTGCTAAAACTGAATTAAGCCCTTGCAATAAAATTTTCTACAGTATCCCTGGAAATGTGTCACAGTTTAAGCCCAGTTTGAAATTGAGCACCATGAAGCCACTCATTCAACCCCCTCCTCCCCCCAAGCTGATGGAATGGGGAGGAGAATCAAAGTAAAACTTGTAGGTTGAGCCAAGAACGGTTTAAAAGAGGAAAAAAAAGCCATGCACAAAAACAATTAATTCACTGCTTCCTGTGGGCAAGCAGGTGTTCAGCCAGAGCAGGGCCCCATCACATATAATAGTTACTCAGGAAGACAAATGCCATCACTCCAAACATCCCTTCCTTCCTCCTTCTTCCCTCTACTTCATATAATGAACATGCTGCCATATGGTATGGAAAATCCCTTTGGTCAGTTTGGATCACCTGTTCTGGCTGTATATCCTCCCAGCCTCCCATGTACTCACAACTTCCTTGCCAGAGGGGCAGTTTGAAAAACAGAAAAGGCCTCAGCTCTGCGTAAGTGCTGCTCAGCAGCAACAAAAACATCTACACATTATCAACCACAAACCCAGCCCCATACTAGGCACTGTGAAGAACATTAACTGTACCCCAGCCAAAATTAGCGCAAAATGGTAAGCAGAGGTTTGAGGTGTTATCAAAATGGAATGATGCTTTCACTCCATTTAGGGAGTGAGGTTCATCTAACAATGATTAACTGTAAGAAAAGAGTCTGACTCACTAGATGTTCACCCAGTGAAATGAGTCTCTGATCAGCTATTTACAGCTTGCAAGCGGAAGTGGGCAGACATGCTTATCTGTAATTGCTTTTTTATTAAATTTCAATATTGACTGTAATGTGTATATACATCCCCCTAACTCACTGAAATGAAGGCTTACACTTCATTGAAGGCTTACACTTTAACAACAGTGTAATCAGGAAGCAACATAGGAGCACACAAGAGCATGACAAACTAGAACACAAAAAATTACCATAAACATTCAAATACTTCTTCTCACAATGAGAATTATATAGGATTGCCTTATGGATGACCTGTAACTTTCACAAACACGCTCCAATTACAACGGAAATTTTTTTCCTCTGCTGAAGAAATATGAGACGAGAACACCTGCTGCGATACCAAAATCCTCAAGATGTAAAGAGTTCATGTATGACATAGTCCTTTATTGTGCAAAAGAGTAATGTTATTTAAAAAGCTCCTTCCAGTCCAGTCTATCACAAAGCACTCAACCCAGAACCAAGGATCCATTGTGCTAAAATAAAACTGCTGCAGAGAAAACCAATACAAATCACAGCATCCTATTCTGCATTGCACATACTTCCATTTGATTCAAAGACATATAACTATTACTCCTCTTAATTAAGATACAGACCTATTGCAGAATGGAAACTTGAGACATAGGAAATAAAGAGACCATTTAAAAATACACAGTTCAAATACCATGTATTTCCAGAATTACTTAGTATTTTCATTAATTTCCTGTACCAATCCTCCATGAATCTCTAGATTATTTCTTTCAGCACAGATGGCTATACCAAATTCAGTTAGCACAGGAAAGCATAACCTTCCACTCCCTTCTTTTTTCTTACTTTCTATGCCTTCCCTTCACACTTAGGTAGTTACCATTGTGATATTGTTGAGGTAGCTACAGGTATAAAATACACTCTTTTGCTTTAAAATAACTTAAAAAGTTCAGGCCTCTCATATTTTAACAACTTATTTACCTGTGCCAATTTGAATTCATTTATTCTCTCGTAGGTCAGAACTAGAGGCTGCATTTCTGCCTTATCCAGTATCCATTTTCTCCTCCAGGAGTTGCTCACAAGGTCACATTCCCCGAGGAGGCACTTTTGACACAGCGCCACTGCATTGCAGTTTGGAGGGGCTGCAAAGCAGATCTTCCTGTAAAGTGTTGTCTCCAATAATTTCAGTGACCATACATTTATTTTCCATACCACACTTTTAACTTTGTGAACAAAATCCATCCCACCTGGGCTCTTAATAAATACTTCTGTTATAGATACTAAAGCAGGTACAAATGCATCCAGAATCAGTGATGCTGAATCTAATTCAGCACAGAGACTTTGCTGCTAACTTACTATATCTAATTTTTGTTTCTTGCTCTATTTCCTCAGTGATAACAACCTTTTTTAAAAATTACAGGAGCAGAATGGAGCAAAATGGAGCAGCTGCTGTGTTATATCAGATGCTTTTTTGTAGCATTTTTAATAGCGCATAGATGTTTCTCACTGAAATTGCCACTGCTGTTTTAAGATCTACTTGATGTTTCATAGAGTATCTTGATTACACAAGTATAGTCTAAGCACACTTATGTTTGTGGGTCTGACCTCCATGGGTCTAATCACAGCCTATACTCCTTGCATTCTTGATTGGTAATCAATTTCGTTAAAGCAAAATTTGAGAAATTACAGGAAGCCTAGTTGTTGGATTAAGAAGAAGAGATACAAACCCACTGTGAATACCTGATGACAGAAGAGCCTGTGGGACAAGACAGTCATATGAAGAAATAATTCACCCTTCACAGGGAATAACAAACAGGAAAGGAATTCTGAGGCTAAAAACTAGTTCAAGAAATCAGAAAGGAAAATACGCTGTAAGACATCAAAGCAGGAGTTAAAGTATCTGTGGTTCATTAATGTTTGGAGCATAATGTTCTTTGAAAGGGAAAACAAAAACTTTGGTTAAAATGTCTAAGCAGTGCAGAATAGTTGGAGGCAGAAACCTTACATTAGACAGTCCTTAATACAGCTGATGTGGTCAGTCTAATGTCTGAGTAGCAAAAATAATGTTAGATAATGATAATGATAATGATAATGATAATAATAACAATACTATACATAATGTCAATCTAAGGGCAGGTTGTGTTACTAAAGAGCAGCCAAGAGCCAATGAGTCTGTCTTTTTGAAGACTGCAAACACTCCAGCAGGTAAAATGTCAATGCTTTATTAGGAGCAACATGCATCTAGATGAGCTGTGATAAAAAATACCAATTTTGAAAGGATCCCACAGCCTTGCCATAAAATATGCATTTCATTTTAACAACTGGAGGAAAAGAAAAAATTAAATTACTTATCACTCCATGGAAAGACAAGCAGCAAATTCATCCACATTAAACCCACATCAAGTATGTCTGTGACTTTCAAAATGAGCAAGCATTGCTCCAGCAGCATTGTAGGTGGATTGATGATGCAGGCAGACACCATCAATCCACCCTGCAGCCCTCTAGGCCCAACCTCCCTTCAGCAGCAGGACAGAAACCAGCCAGAGAAGACTGGTTCCAGAGCAGAGAGAGGCTTTCACCTCTTGGGTATTAGTGTCAACTTGCAGCTGAAAACTCCCTCCATGGAAACACAGCTTAAAGCTGAGTGAGAGGCACTGTGTACAGTAATACTGTGCACAGTAATAGTGGCACGGTGGTTTGCATGGAATTTACCTGTGATAATGTGAGGGTTCACCAAGCAGGATTTTAGATCTGTTGAGAGATCAAATATGAACCAAACCACACTGAATTTTTAAGTAATCATTTTTAAAAAATGCATTGCAAAAGTGACATTTTTCTGTGTATATCAGCCAGTGAGTCATAGCCTTTATTTTCACCTCACTTTATTGATTTTTCCAAAGATAGACCAGAGCAAATTGATATAATGTGAAAATTCCTCCACAGTATCTTTTATATTATAAGAAAGCAAATACCTCTGAGATATAAAATCAATTAAAACTTAATAAACCAACACGTAAGGAACAAACTGGTAATAAAATATTTGTTCTCAGTTAATACATACATAAACTCATGAATCAACAAAACAAAATAATAAAATCCCCTGACCCCTGAAATAAAATAACTTCTCCTCTGCAATAAATGTGCAGGCATTTGCATTTGCATGTCATTAAACAAGTAATTTAGAAAACTGAAAGGAAAACAGGCAGGAAAAAAAATGCAGTCTAGATATGTGGTATTCCTCACCAGAGGAATACCACTCAGTCCACTTTTAGATAATATGGCACAATATTATATTTCTGATAATATATCAGAGAATCATAGAATGGTTTGGGTTGGAAGAGATCTTAAAGATCAACTAGTTCCAAGCCCCCTTGCCATGGGCAGGGACACTTCCACTAGACCAGGTTACTCAATGACAGAAGCTAAACTGTACATAAATATAAAGATTTTGGGGTTTTTTTCCTAAATGAAGTTAGAAAGCGTTTATTTGAGGATTGACATTGGTATTCAGTAAGCATTTCGATCTGAGATTTTAAAACTGCCAAGGTAATGCTGTCAGAAATGTCAAAGTTAATTGAAGGCAGATACCATACCAAGTTGTTCTAAAAGTAAAAGAGTCATTATTCTGGTGTTCCTCCTCAAAGTGGTCAGCTGCTTCCTGGCCTGTGCTGTGAGTGAAAATCCATACTAGAAGCTGCAGACTAGTTTCCACACTTGGAAAAGCACATTAGAATTAATACATTGAATATGTGACTACCGGTATGGATTGGCAATGTGTATGACAAGCCAGAATCTCAGTGTTTTGGGTTTTTTTTGCTTTAATGGATTCTGAAAACAATTAGAAAACTGAATTACTGCATGTATCATTTCCGCTGCATGAAAGCATAGGTTATATAAACCTGTGACAGATTAGATAAACTCACATTGTAAAAACTGTGCTGCAAGTTATCAAATCCTTTTCCAATCTGCTCTATGCATTTAAAAAATATGGGTGGATGGGAAGACTTTCCAGCCCTTTGAATGTATACCCTACTGCATACATTTCAGACTGCCCAGAAGAGAACATCTTGTGACACAGTTATTACAAAACTTTGAGTACCTAATACCATAAACATTTACTTAACTCATACAGCTGAATAGGATTTGATTCTACATTAAGATTCAGATGGGCAGAATTCAGTGCTACTAGCTAATAGACTTCCAGATCTCATTCTCAAAGGTATCTGTGTCAAAGATAACCTTGTGGGTCCCTTCTAACTCAGCATGTTCTGTGATTCTCTGAAAATATGCTCAGGCATCTCACACTCTTTCCTGTTACAGTTCACTTCCTCTGATTGTAACTGCAGCTCACCATCATCAATACAGAAGATCTCGAACAAGCTAGAAGCGTCCTTTGATGTCCACCTGACTGGCTCATGCATTAACAGTTTTCACATCTTTATCACATATAAAATACCCTTCAAAGTAATTTTTGGTTGCTAAGGCAAAGACAGAGACTGAGGAACAGACAGCATTAGTTGTTGTTTATACATTGCTGATCTTGCAAAGCACTTTATTACTGACTGAATACCTAAGACATTATAGATCCCAAAGTTGACTGAGGGCCAAATGCTTAAATGCTTTCTAGGTTCAAGGTTCAGATATACAAGATGACTTACTGACACAGCAAAGATGGACCCTGGCCTCTCAGAGCACACTGTAATGGAGATAATGAAGAGAGAGTACCAGCTGCAGGTAAAATTTCTGAAGCAAAAGAAAATAGAGTGACATGTACAGATTTGTATAGGGGCTGTTTTTCTTAATATTTTCTTGATTATGCTATTTTTTTCTATTTACTTGAGATAGTAGCATGTCCTGAACATAAAAAAAATGTGATGAATGGGGTTTGATGACAGTATTTTGAAGGACAGAATGGAAACTGAAATGGCAGAGGGCTCATTAGAGAACAGTAGCATGGAGAAAAGCTTAAAAGTACTTGTGGGGAAAGGAAGAGTGACATGAAATTACATGATAATAAATAAACTGGAGGTGGCTAGATACAGCCAGGGCCATGGAAAGATGTCTGATCACAAAGCTATGTGCTGTGAATGTCTCCTTTAGTATCACAAGCATCAATGGGTCACACTATGTGCCTTGTGCTACCGATAATAGTAGCACATCACCATCAGATGAGTATTTACTTGCTTAATGACAAGTACAAATTCCTATAATGAACTAAGGAGAATTTTTTTTTTTTTGCTACCAGAGGAGTTACTTCCCTATTGATAGACCTAAGCATTTTAGCAAAACAGCCAGACTCTGTAAAAGCATGACTCTGGGCAACATTGTGCAATTCTACAGCTGTCTTCAGGATCCTGCCACAGCTCAAGTACTGTTACTTCCTTAATGAAGTCACACAAAGCTGAAATAAATAAAAATCTTTTAATTAAGCCTTTTAGTCTGTGTTCAGGCTCAAGATTCTAAGAGATGAATCAGTGCATAAAGCTGAGAAGAGAGAGAATGCATACACCAAAGTGAGGAACAGCTCAAAGCCTTAAATCAGCTCTGAAAAAAAGACCATAAAGCTGAATGAGCCTGTTGTCAAAGGGGCTCCACAGTCCAGCAAACTTTATGCAAAGAACCCTGACTACCTACATCCCAGTTACTCAGAGGGAGTCCTGTTTATCATTAATCAAGGTCTTGTCAGGGTGCTCTTGTGAGCAACTTATTTCATTGGAAAGTAGGTCTGAAATGGGTCAGATTATAGCTTTAATGTAAATAAATTTATAGTGAAGAAAGAGGAGGAGGAAGTGCACCAGGAGTCAGAAAAGAGATTTCCCTGCAACCTGTGGTGAAGATCATGGTGAGACAGGCAGTCCCCCTGCAGCCCAGCCCATGAAGGTTCATGACGGAGCAGATATCCATCTGCAGCCTGTGGATGAACCCACAGTGGAGCAGGTGGATGCCCAAATGAGGTTGTGATCCCATGGGAAGCCCACGCTGGACCAGGCTCCTGGTTGGACCTGTGGAGTGTAATAGGTTACAACCTAACTGCCTGAAACTCTCTGAGGTAAACACAAACTAGTTTTCCAGCCATTCCACATCCTGCTATAAACTAAGGCAAGAGGATTCTGAAAATAAACCCAAAACTTGTCTATTCAGTGTCTCTCTGAAGTATAGAAATGCTACCCTATAAAAGGTTTGTAGGATTCATCTGCATTGTTGCCACTTCAAAGACTAAGTTTTATTTGCATTTAGTCTTGGTACACTTTCAAAAGTTAGGTTCAACCTGTGCTTTTTCATGACAACAATTCCAAGAAATGTAAAATCTAGATACGTAGCAGCCTTAGAAAAAAAACATTTTAGGAGTTAGTTCAACAGGCAAAGATAAGATCTGGTTTTAGACTTACCAATTCGTCATATTACTAGTGCTGTGGCAGCAATTCATAGATTACCCTGTACAAACAATCAAAAATACACCTGTGACAGCTGAATTTAACCTCAAAATCTTGCATGGCATACAGGATGTTAGAGTGTATCAAGCCACAGACTAGGACAATGATCAAAATCCTGGGAGTGTCAGAGATCTCTCTGTGAAACAAAAAAATCAACCATCTGGCTTCTGTTGGGAACTGACAAGCTGATTCTGCCATTCTTAATATAAGTATTTTATTTGTTGGAATGATACTACTGAATTTAAGCATGCAACTGGAGGCCCTGAAAAGATGAGACTTGATCCTCTGCAAAAACAATGTCCTTTCAGTGACTACAGTCAAAAATCTTTCAGCCACAGTCGTTAACAGTAGAAATGAGACTTGGAAGATCTTAATGTTTAAAGAAGATACACACTTCATATACTCACTTTCTATATGGTGTTGTTTTCTGTTCAACACTATTTCTGTGTTGTTTAAAAAGGCATTTCAACGTACATGGTGAATATGAGACTCTGGAGACTACTGAGTTGATGGTATATGCCTGCTACTGAGGTCAAAGGAACAAAAAATGTTTCAGATATAATGATACAAATAAAAAACATTCTTATAGAGAAACAGGTTGATCAGCATTACTTTTAAAACAAACACAAAAATGAGGTGAGCTAGGAGGTAGGAAATTGGTTCAAAATTAGCTGTAAATCAGAGTTTATGAAAGATTGGTTAGTACTTCTAGGGGAACAAAAAAAATAGATGCTGGGATTACATTTAACACAATAGCAATTAAAAAAAATGAGGACAAAACTGTAATGTTTAAGATTCAGATCCTATGGCTTTTTTCGGAAGCATGAACTTTTGGGGTTCTCCATAAATGTCCAGGCATAACAAACATCAGGCAATACAACAACGGATTTGTGGCAATTAACTTCCTAGAGTATCATAAACCAGGAATAATGTATTTTCATGTATATTCTTACCTGTCTTACAAAAACAGAGATGGGGAACTACAGCTATGAAATAACTTCATATGTTCTGCAGCCATATCTATTTTTATCACTAATTTTGGAAATCTTTGCTACAGGGGCTGCCAAAGGTGTTTGGAATACATATCCATTCTCTAGAAAAGAATAAGCTGCTAACCTCTGCTTTAGATAATGCATTGCTATGATTTAAATGCTTAAGCATTTCTATTTCCTCCAACTCAACTATAAGAAATACAGTGTATTCAATCTCACCCTCTGTCTGGTATGCATTGTCACAGCATTGCAACATAAATGTTACAAATATTTCTAGAATCCAGTCAAAATGTACAAATTGCTTTGAGTATTTTTTTTTTCAACTCTTTGGGAAGCACTGCAATAGGTTGTCTGGGAAGATAGTGGAGTCTTCATCATAAGCATCTTCAAAAACAGTCTAGATGACATAGGATTGTTCACAGGAGATGTAATTTCCACTTTAGACCTGATTGTGAAGGGTCCCAACTAATTGAGTTTTCAAAATCTCCAAGGTTGGAGGCTTCACAACCTCTTTGGGAAAAATGCTGCGGGGCTGAATCACTTCCACCATGAAAAATTCTTCCTTACAGCCTTTGAGAATGTATCTTCTTGCAGCTTGTGACTGCTGCCTCTTGTCTTCTCGCTGTGCCAATCTGAGGAAAATCTGGTTTCATTTTCTCTGTAATACATCCTTAGGTAATGGAAGACAAATATCAGGTCCCTTCATAGTCTTCTCTTCTCTAGACTGAGCAAAATCAGCTCCCTTAGTGCTCCACCCCCAGACCATTTTACCAGTCTTCTGCTGGTCTATCCAATTTCTCATTCCCTTGCTGGTTAGTCCCACCTTATAAGAGGCAGATCTGGACAGAGCACTCCCCATGTGGCCTCAGAAGTGCCTCTCAGCAATCAGCCCATTCTTTAATCTGCAGGTTATGTTCATTACTTGCAAGGACACATACTGACTGGTGCTAAACTTGCTGTCCACCAAGGTACCCATGCCTTGCCACTGTCTGTCCTGTTTCCATATGGCTGTATTTTTCTGTCTAATATGGAATTATTTATATATATTCATTTATTAAGTATAGACAGAGTATGGAATAGTCTTTATATAGCATTTACATGTACATACATATATATATGGACTGACATAGAAAAACTTTTTTCTGGAGCTTTTTTATCACTTTACTCAGTTTACGTTCTTGCTTTAGTCTTTGACGTAATATTGAACACACAAGCAGATAAACTCTCCTGCTTTGTATACAGAAGTGGATAAACCTTTTATAACTGTAAGTGAATAAATTCTCTTCACCTGTTTTTACCCTGAACTTGAGTGCTGTTTTTCTTTACAGTAGAACAAGATAAAAAAATTGGCCATTTGTTGTTTATATGGACCTGAGCCTCTTCAATTATATTTTAAATTTTATCAACCATTCCTTGAAAATCAGTTTTTCTGGTAATAGATGCCCATTTTAGGATTCACACCTTAACAGTTCTCAGACCTTTGGAAGATTTCAAGAGGGTTTCAAATCCAGTAATCAAAAGTAAGTAGCAAAATTACTTGTTCTCACACAAAGCATAGATGAGTCACAGCAAGTTTTTATCAGTGGCAGCTCTGTGTTGAAGGTCTTTAAAGTCATCAGCTTTTCTAAATTGTACTGGCAGATGATTTTTTTATTTTTGTCTAAAATGCAGTGCACAATACTCAGACCTGTTTTTAAAAGGATAGCTAGGAAATGAGAAAATTGTTCTGAGTGTTTCTTCAGTGCCTTATTTTTAACCTATGGTATGGTTTTGGAGAGGTCTCCAATAGCAGATACTGACACCAGCTCTGAAGATAGCATTTTATTGCTTTGACAAATATTTTTCAATTTAGATTCTCAAGAATTTACTAGGTTTGGAGAAAACTCCTGAAGTAAGGAGAACAATGAAGGAGAAAGTCCTTGGAGACATTTCCAAGGGCCTTAGGGTCTGAGGACACTGTAAGTATGCAAATACCTTACATATTCATCCCCCTGGTGGGCAGGCATTTCCAAGGGGAAGAAAGGGAGCAGAGAGTAAAAGGGTTAAGCAGCTCAATGCCTATCTTCCCATCTCCTTTGGAACTGTCAAAATTAATTCATTTTGCACTCAAGAGGCAGCATTGCAGCAGGAGAATCTGAAATGGTTTTTTGCCAAGTGTCTCCTTATTCAGGCAAGTTTTGCACCTGCAAAAGTTCACAGGGTTACCTGCTTTCTGTTCCAATCACAGCAAGCCAGGGCTGTCAAAGCCTCACATAGCATTTTGCCTTCTGGACTGGTGGGTCAGAATGATACCTGTGGTAACAGGTGTCTAATGCTACAACGGACAGTAAGTTGTCACCTTCACGCAGTTACATTATGAGGTACAAACGTTGTGCTGGGATGTGGGGTTTTCTACTCCTCTTCTGTATGAAGGAGCATGATAATTACCAACCAGTTTGGCTGTCAGCTCAAACTTGTCTCTGATTATTTTCTGCAGCAGATCAACAAAAAATAAGACTGAAAGGAATCTGGAGAGAAGTCAGCCAGCTCACCTCTCTGCCTAATCAATGATCAGAGCTGTCAAATAGTTGCAATTTGTGACAGAAGTTCACAGTTGCACTCCCCATATCAGCTGAACCAGGGATCTGCTGTAAGTAATTTTATCTGCTTTGTGGCCTACATGTCTCATTTTACTTTGCCTGGAAAACAGGGTGGGGAATGGGAAGGAGATGATGATTATTTTGTCTGATAGTTAGACACAGCAAGGGCTTAACCAGACGTAGGAGACGAGACTGTCCTGCAGTCCGTACAAACTGTTTTGGACTGTATGACCAGTTCTTTAGATCTTCCAGTGAGAAAGATAAGACATCTCACAGGTAATCTATTCCTCTGCTTCACCCTCCTTACTACCAAAAAAACCCCTTCCTGATATTACCCCAAAATCTTGGTTATTTAAAGTTAAGGCCATGATATCTTATTTCTTACCTGCAGCAAGTAAGTGATCATAATCTGCTTTCCCTTTTTAATGATCTCTTACGTCTTCTCTCAGTATCTTTTAGGCTGAACAAATTTCCTTAAATTTTCTTAGCCCATGCTTGTTTGGTGGCTGATCACTCTCACAGCTCTTTGTTGGTCTGTTTTTTATCCAGCTGGTGTTTCATGGTTGAATACACTTCTTCAAAAAGAAGCTGCTGTCTCATTTAAGGCCACAGCCATGGTCCTCCTTGCTTTCCATCTGGGTATGACATTTGAAAGTTAAATGAACATGAAAATGTGATAATTCCATCCTACAGTTGTCTTGTTAAAAAGGACTCAGCAGCCTCTTCCCATTGTTGCATAACAGTTTCAATAATTTCATTTTTCTTAAAGAAATTTTCCCTAAGTTAAAACAAATATTACAAATTTTAGGGGTATCATTCAAAACTTAAAAATGCCCAAACAAATATATTCACCAAGAAAAAACCCTACTTTAAAACATAGTTAACAACCAAAATTGGAAATCAGGAATCCTTTGATTTACATTCATTAAACCAAAAATGGTCATGGTCACATGCCTCTTAATATTTTAATGAAAATTTCAAAAAACACAGGACATTCCTAGTCACAAAATTAGCTCTGAAACAAATTTCAAACTTTATTTTTTAAAACACCCAGTATATAAATTTCTAGAAGAATATTATATTATTTCAAAGACTTATTGTATGAATCATACATCTTTACTAATGACTTGGGAATTAATTTTCATCATAGCACATTGTACCCTATGAAAAACCCTACTGCCTCCAAATCTCTGACAATTTTCTACTAAATCAGAATAGATATTCAGAAATAGCATTTTCTCACTCCCCTACATAAGCAAATCTCTCTCCAGTCCTGGGCTCTAGTTATCAGACACTAGCTGGGGTACAACAGCATTATTGACTGTTTGTTCAAGATACTGTATGTTCCTGTTTTCCTCCAATTTTTCACAAAAAGCTTTTCCTGTGAAGCCTTCTCCCCTAGCTAACTGCCCTTTAAGGTTTTTTTGGGTTTTTTTTGATTGCCTGGATACCTCAGGGTCTGGTTGCTTTAAATAAGGCTGGTCATTTTAATCTTTTACATTTGGTATTTAAAATGAGAGAGTGAGCGGAAACTCTTCATCCTCAGGGGCAAGGTGCATGAGAGATACTTAGTGGCTGCTGCCAAGTTGCTGGCTGCAGGCCAGGACCCACTGCCTTTCCTCAGGGCAGGATCGACAGCATCCCAGTGATGCGAGAGGAAGCAATCCAAACCAAGCAGCTCCGCAGCATCTGCAGGAAGGACCTGATTGCCTCTATCTTGTGCCTGAGAGGCAGCAGTTCCTGCTGAGTTCCTGCTGGCATTCTGAATGCAGCCACATTCTCCTCCCCCAGAGTGGGAAAATAGATCTAAATTCACATCAAAATGGGTGGTATGTTATGCCATCCTATTCTGCTTCAGTCTGCACGTGAATCATGCTAACAGGAAAGTGTTATACTGTGCTGATTCAGTGAGTGAATCTGTCTTCTCACTATACTGATGCAAATTAGACAAAGTCACTTTGAAGTCATGACATCTAAGTAAAATGACAATATGAAGCAGGCTGAGTAACCCCAAAAAAACCTTCTGAATTCCATTCACAAAAGCTGGGACAGTCAGGCAGCCATCAGCACTGAGGAAGAAAGAAACCTGGTACAGATGCTTTTCCAGCTGACATATTCTGAGATGCCATAAGGAACAAACTGAGACCATTGTGCAACTTTTTGTGGGCTTTCCATTTTTCTGCGGATGAGTACTGCAAAGACATTTCAATATCACTCAGTTTTGCATATGCTTTGCTTGGAAATGTGTTCATGGACTACACCAATTAAATGCTCATTTACAGTCACCAGATTTACCCATTATGACACAAACTGTCTGCATCACCCAGTACTTTTCCCCCAAATAGCTCCTATAAATGTAACAACAAATCTTCCTAGATGAGCTGTATTAAGGTCTGTTGACCAAGTACGATAATGTTAGATAGCAACAAGAAAGAATTGTATTTGTAAACCACAAAACCCAAATGTTACACAGCTAATTTTGAGGGCCATGGCATGATTGGATGGCCAGGAAGGGGGAGAGCACATGTCGAAGGCAGCTGATAGAGGTACCAAATGGGTACACTTGGACAATCAAAAGTAAGAAATGTTGGGAGACCTCTAGAGGCAAATACAGGCTGACTGAAGCATCCTCTGGGCTCTCCTTGATGTAGCTGTGGTCTCCCTGGTGGTCTCCATACTAACTTTGCTCATAACAGGACACACAGAGTAGTTGTGGCTCAGGAATCACAAATCATCTTCATGCAGCGAAAAAAAAACAACTCAAGCCATGTACAAATAAGCTTCCCTCTCTTAATTCTTAACTTTCCCAACAGCTTTTCTTACTCACTGCTAGCACACTGTTTCTATCTATCTCAAGTAGCTCCAAAGGACAGTAGGGAAATGAAATTTCATAAAGACAATTAAATAGAAAATAATTCAGATACAATGACAAAAAGATGCCATAGACATTTTAGAAAAAAAAAAAGGTGATGGTTTTCCAATCTATGAGTGCTAAATTGGAAGAAAATAAACTTTTATTTTAAAAACATACCCAAATCTTTGAGCAACTACGGTGCTCAAAGTAGAATCAGTAAAGGACTTTTAGGGTCCTGGAGCAGGACTCATGCAGGATTCCTTATCACATGTACAGATTAGGAACTTCAGAATAGTGAGCCAAAGCAGATGAGAAGATAAACAGAGAGTCATAATATTCACTCTCTTCAATGTGAAACAGCCTTTACTGGCTCATGGGAAAACACAGGTGACTGGGACGATTTCTAAACCTTTTTGCCAGGTAACTTACCGTGCTTTGATAATGGAGAGAACTGTCTTGCCTTTTGTATGGCCTAAATGAGTCTCAAGGAAGTCAGTGTGTCTAAAGCAATTGGTACTTCAGATGACCTTTTCTGCATGATGGAGCCAAGGCAGCATAATACATCATCATGTCTCTTAGAAATTACAAGAAAAAAGTGTTTTGATTTCATCTCAAAGTTATGAAGCAATAAAATGGTGACTGATTAACATATTGTGTTGCCAGTGAATTCAGTGTTAGACTGTACATGGGCTTCAGGGGAATCGGGACTGGAGAGACTGGCTCTGTAACCTCAGTTTGAGATCTGGTAGTAAGTAACAGGGAACATCACTGATACAGTCCCCAGTCCCATTATTTTAAGGGGGAAAAAAAAATAAAATAGAAGCATCATTTAAGTCAACTAAATGAATTTTCATGTTGCACTATCTCTATATCAAGCTTCAAAAATGTCCATTCACTTTGGAATAGACACTTCTAAAGCAATATTGTATTGTAAAATCTCTGGAAAATCTTTAAATACTGTTGAAGTTGACAGGCTGAGGGACTGGGAACTGTACTTTTCTTATATTCTGGGGGTTGGTTTTTTGTTAGCTGGTTTGGCCTTTGGCAAGTTTCCCCCCCGCCCCCCCCCCCATGAATATACATACCAATATCTTGAAAAGAAAACAAGTACTAGTGGACTTTGTACTAGGCAACAATACCTACAAAATAAATAAATTCCACAGACCTAGAGTATGGAGTAGGAGGAGATTCCTCTCTCAACCACCCCCCCCCCCCCCAGTCTTCCTTCTCAATGTGGTATTTTGTCTGGTTCCTTATCTACTACTCAATCCTAACAAATTATGAAACTAGCAACTTCAACAATTGTTTGTTACAACTATTCTCTTAGTTACATAGCTAAGTAGCTAGTAAAGCATGCATGTAGTCACACTGAACACTTAACAAGTTGGTAAGATATATTCAGTTTCATATAAAAAAATCCAACCAAGTTTGTCATCTGCTTCCTAGAAATAGCATAATAGACTCAAAAGTATAGTAAAACTCTGCTCAGCATTTCTGCTTGCCTCTCTTCATTTTTCTCTTCAAATACAAAGGAATAGCAGAAGTTATGGTCTTGACCAAACATTCTCAGTCAGTTACTCAAATCCATTTCTAGAAAACTAAGTAAAGTGCCATGTTTCTTCAGAGGTCATCTAGAGGTGATGCCAATTAAAGTATCCCTGTCATCTTTCACTAAGGTATCCCAGTTGAGCATTTTTCATTTTGCCTCACTAGACTGATGTTACATCTGTCCTGTAATGTTTGCTGAATCAAAAGATTATCTCCTGCCCTGAATGTTGCGAACTCAGAGGAAAGAATCCTTTCCAAGAAACTGTAGACATCCTCCCACTATACAGACTTTCAATATTTGGACTGTTTTATTATATGAACTAAACACATGCTTACAGTAAGAAAATTCATCTTGATATAATGGCCTTCCTCTGGGCACAAAGATCTCAGGCAGCTTCATAATAACTTCAAAAAAGACAAACCAAACAAAATCTGTAGCCCCCTTTTCCAAACATTGCTGCATTCTCAATCTTGTCCTGAAAAAAATCAAAACATAAAGCAACAACAGCAAAAAGAGCAGAGTCCTTTACCTTACAGGGAAAAACTTTATTAAATCTTGAATAGCTGAAAGGATATATCATGAACAATTTATACTGGAAAGTAAAATGAACTTGCATAATCAAGTTCAGCCCCCTGGCCTTCATGTGCTTGTTGTTACTAAATGACATATATTATACTCGTGATGTGTGACTGAAGCTACTCTGGGAAGAAGGGAATTTTATCCTAACTAATTTTCGTGGAAGGGATTGGAAACACCTTTAAATTAACGTCCAAAGTTTTAATAAGAATTGTGTCACCTGAAATATATTTCATACCATACACCATCTAACACTCTTGCAGTAAATAGAATCATTGTTAGAAAGAATGAAACTCACAAATGTTTCAGTTTTCATTATGGTTTAATAAATATAGAAATAATATTAGTGTTAAACACTTTATTTATGTATTAAAAGTTACGGACCATCAGTTTCCAACTCAGCTTCTAAGGACCCAACCTTGTAGAGAAATATGATGAGCCAGGTTCCATGTCTTACAAAATTTAATTAATCACTAGGAAAAATCATCTGGCAAAGTGAGTTCAGTGATATTACATTTAGAAAGATGATGGTGGCCTGCACAAAGGATCAGGATTTGCATTAGATTAATATGCATTCAAACTGGTCCCACTACATCTTTAATGCTGTCCTCCGAATTCCCTCTTTAGAAAGAGTATATAGAAATTGTAACTGTTGAATTCATACCATGTGCTCAAACCAGGACCAGAAATTTTAAGCACATCTCTCTCAAATCTTCTGTGATTTGCAGCCTTCTTTGAGTATCCAGCTAACACTGCTCACATTTAACTTGTGTTCACAGTTCCGTTGGGGAGATTTAACTGGACAACAAATGGATCGATAATATTGCTAGGATAAAGATATAATTGTGTATATGTGTACGCATGAGTGGTGTGGGGAGAGGTGAGAGTCCTGGGTATATTTGCTGCCTGAATTTGAATTATTTTCACACTCTGTAAAACTGCAAGTTAAGTGATAAAAATCAGGCTATGGAGAATTTGAAAAGATGAACCTTGTTAAACCTCTATAAGGTGAAGCACAACTCTGAACATAACATGCTGAAAACCATGCTATACTTTTAGTACATGGCAGCAAAAAGTAACAGTTTAAAAGATATTTCAGTTTAATAAAACGTATTAAAACCATATCATAGAGGAAGTTACGGCAGAAGATTTACTTTCCAATTGCAATTTATTGGCTGAGACATTTCTTATTCATGTACAAATTCCAGATTTTTCACTTACTGGTATCTGAAATAAACCTTTGAACCTTTTTTCCAAATTTCTTCCACAGCCAAGGTCCAGAACACAAATAAAGAAGATATTGCGGGCCAAGACTGAAATGCATTGGCAGTCTTCTGATTGAAAACTTCTAACACTCTTGCTTTTTGATACACAGCAGTAGCTAAAATGACTGGTTTGGACTTCTGAAGGTGACAGGTTCTGCATCTCCTCCCTTTCCAGTATCTTTTTTTTCCTTTCTAATAGCAGTGCACTCAAACACGAAACACAAAGGAGTATTTTAGACATGACTAAGTACAAAGACTTCATGATGATAAGAACTAAGGAGAGGGTTGTACCTCAAAGCCATAAAATGTATCAAGAATGGAAACAGAAAAAAAGTGCCAGAGAAAATGAGATTCCTCTGGGAGATCTTGTTACATTTTAATGTCTAGAACCTCTAGAGCCAGACATCTCAGTCTGTGTTTGCATCTGCTTCAACTGACTGAAGAAGGACGAGTCTTACAGTGCTTTTTCAGAAATACAGGACTGACCTAGGACCTCTGCATGTGATTCCACTTATGTATTAGGGGAAAAGGAGATGCAATTAAGGGAGACCTCAGATGCACAGCTGTACAAAGTGCTTCTGCTGCACAAAGTGAATTAGGTTCAGATGAAGGTAAGCAATGTTTTTATGATCAGACATTTCCCTCAAGACTTGTGTTCTGTGTTTTGCAGCTCTCTCTGATTTGATCCTCAGTGATTACGGTTAGTTTCTATCAGAAGTTTGGTTGATGAGATTTAGATGGGCAGCTGTTACAGGAAAACAGCGTCAAAGATATTCAATTAATAACAATACTGGAATAAATATGTACCTGCGCTTGTGTGCATGTGTGAAGACGACAGTAGAATAACATTGAAAATGAGAAGGTGAATTTGTTATGTGAACATAAGCATGCATTTTATCTCTGTAGTGCTTTCTCTTCTCCGGGATAGCATTTGTCCCCAATTGCACGCAATCACCTACTTGTTTTGTCATCAGAACCTAAATTTAAGTCCTTTGAGATGCAAACATTCTCATCCTACTTTCTTTATGTGCTGTATATTTACAAATCTACTCATAATTATGCTCCCCATTCTTAACAGTAAGGTTAACTATAAAGTAGTAGCTGATGTTCCCATGCTAGTCAAACCCTCTAGACTGATATGGATTATATTATTGCTGCTGGATGAAACACTGAAAATTAGTCCCTACTCCACAGATTTCTTACAGACTGCAGAGTCACAGAGAAGCAAAGACTATAAGGAAATACAGAAGTATCTGGACAAAACTCTGAACTTTTGCCTCTTCAATTCAGCTGCTCTGTCTCTCAATATTGAATAAAGGTGGTTACCCATTTGAAATTAATTCTGCCAATTTCATCTTTACTTAAAGATCTAAGAAAAAAATCCACCAGATTTCTTCTCTAATATCTCTTTGTGATACTGATAATCAACTGAAACATTTCCCAGATTCACTATACTAGATGACATTATGGCCAAATATGTGCCAGGCACCTCCCTTCACATTGTTCAAGTACATGCATGCATATAAGGTCCAAATACTGGTAGGCATTCTACTGATCAGAGGCAGCAGTGTCTCCCTCTAAAGTTCATGGTTAACACCTCCATCCTGCAAACATTTCTGCACCCAAGTAAGTCTACGTCAGTCATTCCTTGTGTTGCTGTGGGAGAACTTTCACACCCAACGAAAGGAGATTTCTGCACACCACTTGTTTGGAGGGGCAGAACTTGATTTTAGACATGCCAAACTGAGTGACAAACAAATTATGTCAATGAGAATGATTAAGATGACACTTACTGTCAAGAGCTGGGGTTTAGTTGGTTATGTGTCTATTACAGCTATATTTTCCAAGCAATGAGATTTTTTAAGATGCTAATCAGAAATAAAAATCTGTCTAGCAGAGTAAAGATCTGAGGTTGAAATTCACCTTTCTTCCCAAAACCAGTATAACACTGCTTTAAGTTTCACTTAAAACGTATATTGAGGGGTAAGTAAAGCCTTAATAATACATATGTCCTGCTCTTTTAAAGACAGAAAATGTTATCTGTATGAAAATACATAGATCAGTCTTGAATATTAATAGATAGATTCTTATATTGCATATGACTCCAAATAATGTGAAAATTCTCATATTATTAAATATTATTAATATTCTCATCTTTGAATTAATTAATGTAAAAATTACATTGATGGGACCTTACAAGTATGCATGATTTATTAAATATGGCTGATGATAGTTTGTAGACATTTCATAAGGCTCTTGAAATAGTTTTCAGAGAAAATTTGTGTAATCTAGAATATTTTATTGTTTATATACTGTACCTACACCAGAGAGGACATTTCTTGCAACTGTTGGTGCATTTAGTTCTCCTGAAAAGCTCTTCTTTTTGATGCTTGGCTGAGAGTCTCTCTAGAACCATGCACAGCTACACACTGGTTTAATGAGGCCCAGGGTATTGAGTTCCAAGTGAAGATGGAAAATAATTGCTCATTCTGAGGGAATCAGGTGCCCACTCTTTGGAAATGTTCCCATTGCCCAGATTTTCATTATCTTGTTTGCTTTCCCTTTCCTTCCTCTTTATAGAGCAAGCAAAGCCCACTGCGTTTTTGCTACCAATATGCATAATTACTGAGTGTTGTACTAATGAAAATGTGTATTGCTAAATTAAAATAGTCTCTTCTATAGAAAATGGAATATATTATAAATACTAACAACTGGAATGTCTCTATTCATTTTTGCTTATTTTTTGAAAACATGAATACGACTAATTTTCTTGTATTTTTCATTTCCTACTTCTTTGCCTTTTTGTCTCCTAATTACTAATTACTGACTCTTAATGACTGTTTTTCTGAAAAAAAAAAAAAAAAAGGCAACAAAAAGCAGCAACAAATTCTCTTTTAGAGGTATGTGTCTTTTTTTTCCCTTCTCACTTCAAAATGTTTCAGAGAGTCTCTTAGAATGTCCTGAGATGTGGACTGTGGAATGAACATTTGGATAGATTAGACAACATAAATTAAAACTAGAAATTTAAGCAAGAAGGCAAATGTAATTACCCATGGGGTTTTTGTACATTAAGAAACTAACTGAGATTATTGTATGTTGATCAACTGATTTAAATAAATCTATTGTGACATTAAGACAATTTGTACATCATTCTAATGAGGTATCTGATGTCGGATAAACAAGTAAGTCTTGATTTTCAGATTTCTACAAGCAAAACTAACATAAAATTAAACACAATCCTTTTATTGTGGAAAGGCCTGTCTTAAAAAAACAATCCTTGGATGACTTGATATCTTTGGGAATAGAAATAGAACACTGTCCTGTTCCTCTAATAATCCTAGTCTAAATTCTTCATATGCCTTCCAGCCCCTTCTATACTTCTCCTGATGTTGCCTTTCATGTTTGCAATGGACTTCTTCAACAGGTAGTAGCTTCATAAATCTGTTTACCTGTCACTCTTCAAATCCCTAATTCCAGAGTGACCTCTTTTTCTGAAAATTAAAGAAAATCATCTGGTTAGGATAGCTTGGCCTGAACAGCAGCTATAGCCACTCCATGAGATTTCCTCCTCACAGAGCTGATGTGTTTTCAAGCAGGCAGGGTTAGGAACCTGCATTGCTGCTGATAATGCTGTAGCTATTCTCAGAGTTTTCAATCAAGTCACTTCTAGGGATGCAAAGTCATTATTACAAAGTTGTATGCAAAAGAATTAAATATTCCCATGGAAGCCTTAAAGGTGCTGAAGCTAATGGCAAATTCCCATTCTTTTCACCCTGAACTGAATTAGGTGAAATTTATTACCATTTCTGTTTAAATTATGTCTTTTACTCCTTCCAATTTTTTATCCAAATTCTGAATATAGCTCTCACTCAAATGCATTATTTATGATCTGTTTATCAAAGCATACAGCATGCCTCCATGGTCTTCTGTAGACAGCTCAATGCTCACACTTCCCATGTTTCAAACAAACTAAATCTGAACAAACTCTTATTTGAAGATACTGTGCTCTGGGTAGTTCCTATAGGGTACACCATTCCACACAGGAGAGACAGACAAATGATCATAGGAAATAGTTCACCTCCAAACAGCTTGCAATGCAGGCATCTGCAAAAGAAAATATCTCTATCCAATTAATGGAAAGCTTATACGTCCAGCTGGGAACTTGGATTTTTCTTTCAAATTCTGCACCTGACCAAGAAAATTAAGACAATGCCTTTTTCACAAGTGACATCCTTACTTGCAGTACTGTTAAAGGTAGAGAACTATATTTACAAGAAAAAAAAGATGGTGCAAACAAGATAAACTACAGAAATACACAACTTTCCATACTATATGGAAAAATGTTTTCTCTCATAACAGAACGAAATCACTGAAATCTTGGAACCAGGCTTGGTCTCACTTCACTTTTCATGTACAAAGCAACACTATAATATCACAACATAAAACATTGGCTCAGGCACCTCTTTTGTGCAGAAGTCAGTGTTGTAATGACTCCTGAGCACAAGCAGAAATAAAAACACCAAGGTACAGTTAATAATAATTTTCCAATGGTTATTTATGGGCCTGATCAGTATTTCACACACATGCTAAATAGTAACTACTCATGCTTGCAGTCCCATGGGGCACAAAAGAATTGCTTATAGCAGAACAAATGGGAAAGTGCTGCTTCTGTGTGCAAGGTAATGGTTAACAAAATGGAAGTTTATTAAAAACCCACCCAAACCTTAAGAAACCTATTTCCAGATTATGGGATGACAGATTTATACTTCAGCAAATGAATGCTACTCACTAAGAAAACAGAGCAACATACAGCCTGTTTTGAAATAAGTATAAAACCATTCTTTGAAACTGTGATGCTTTCCAATCATAGAATGAACAGTACTAGCTAGACAACACACACACAAAGAAAATAAAACCTAAATGGGTGGACTATGGAAGAAGCTACTGGTAAATAGTCCATCATCTGCATGCACCTAATTCAGTTGCTTTTTCTATCTTTTAAAGCAATCTGTACCTATTTGGTGACCTGTTCATTCACATCCTCTCAAACCTCTGGAAAAGAAAATATTCCAGGCTATCAGGCATGAAAAAGCTCTCTATTTTACCTCTTTCAACTTACTGCTGCAATGAGAGGAAGGGGTATTCTCCTGCTTTCCCTAGGCTTCAGCTTAAGGTTTTGCTTCTCAGCAGCTCCTCTTCCACAAACATCTCAAGCACTTAGAACCATGACTCATCCAAGCCCACCTAGGGACAGCTGTAGCATGAGAGAGACAGGACTGCAGTGAGTCCATAGGGGTGCTGCTCCGTGGTTCCAGACCTAGCACAGCTAATGAGAACCTCCCCTAACTTCACTGCTCCTGCCAGAGAATGCTGTGAACAGTGAAAAAGTTGTGGCTTTATGAAAGCTCATAAAAGCAGCTTCCACTGTTTCTCCTTCTGTATCCACAAGTATAAAGGATGAAACCTACAGTGAAAGTTTAAATCCTAAAGGGATGATCATTTACATCAGTATTCTTTAGGTGTCTCAACTTTTATTAAGGTTTCCTATCCCCTCTTGTATAAAGGAGGACAAGTTTCTTTGACAGTATTATCTAGTGGCACTCTTTTAACAGGTGCTGGAAAAAGTGGCAAGGAGTTCCTTTTTCTTAGAACTTGGTGCATGCAAAGCCCAGTACCTCCTTCTCAGCACTAATTTCCCTTGCTCCTTTCCCTCCTGCCCTCCTCAGCATGGCCTGTGCTGGAGAAAGGCAGCCAGCTCGGCTTGCATGCAGGTTTCTGGGAGAAAGGCAAGCTGCAAAATTTGACTGTAATCTGTAAGAGAAAGCGGTAGGTGGAAGAAAAACACTTGAGAACTGCTTCCGTAGGAGCTAACTTTCCATTCAGAAGTAAGCCAGGCGACTTTAAAGCCAGTGTCAAAGTTCCTTTTATTTAATGGTAGTAACACCCTTTGCACAGAAAGACGAAAGAATAAAGCTGTTCTCAGCCGGCTGGTGGTACCTTTTGAGTAAGTTTGTTTGCCTCCTGACTCCATCTGCTGGGAAGACACCCCAGTATCTGCTGTACACGTCTATTAGGAGTGCTGAGGTGAATCACTGTGCATTCGCTCGGTCTCAGCCTCACTGTGGCTCTCTGGATATTTAAACATTGGGCAGCTTGGAGCAGTCACAGCAGAGAAGTCCTTCCCTGCGCTACTTCACGCACAGCCACTCGACGCTCTTCCGCGAGGTGGGGGCTGTTGGCTCAGCTGCCTCTGGATGCCCGTGTTATTGGGGTCTGCCCTTCTGAGGAGAGCAGAGGTGGACGGAACCAGATCTTCCTCGTCGTCTCATTTGGTTTAAAACGCTGGAGCAGAAATGAGAATTTAGATGACTCTGCTGTCCGGTGAACGCTGCGGCCGCCCCTTGTTCATCCTCCCCAGCTCGGTGGTCGGTAGGTAAACGGTTCACGCAAGCTGGAGGAGCATCAGAGGAGACGGGGCAGATGGGAGGACGCGGGGCAGCATCCCCGGGGCGGGCAGCCGGCAGCCCGCGATCCGCTGCCGGGGTAGCGCCCCTCTCGCCCAGGTGCAGGAGCGCAGGGTCCCACACTCCACGCCCTGCATTCCCCCGGCTTTCCTCTTCGGAAAGGTGCTCGCGATGGGACCAGAACGCTGGCTTGGGCTTGAGGACCTTCTCCGAGAGGAGGAGGAGGTAGGGTGTCCGGCCAGGCCCCTGACACCCTCGCTGCGGACACAGCCCAGTCGGCGGCGGTGCGGGGATCCCCGGCCCCGCTCGGAAGGCACCGCCTTGACAAAGGGCAGCCGCCGCGCTGCCGCCTCCGCCTTCTCCGCGGGGACGAGGGGGGCGCGCCCCAGGTCCCCGGGCCGGGCGTCCCTCGCCCCCGCGCCGCGGGACCCCTCCTTCCTCAGGCGATGTGTCGGGAGCGCCGGCGGCCCCCGCTCCTCCCGCCCTCGCAGCGGCGGCTCCGGCACGGCTGCCCCGGCGGCAGGAGCGGCCGGGAGCCGCGGGGAGGCGGGGGTGGAGGAGGCGCTGCCGCCGCCGCCGGGCGGGCTCCGGCCGCCCCGCACCGACGTCTGCGCGAAGCCTCGCCGGCGCCCGGGGTGGAGCGGGGGGTGGGCGCGGCGCGGGCGAGAGGAGGCAGATGCTGCCCGAGGCGCAGCCCCGCCAGAAGCGCTCGACCCTGTCTGGTGTCTGTCCGCCGCCTCCGGGACGCGGGGACCCACCGGGCGGGTGTCGGGGAGCGGGCGGCCCCATGAGCTCCTCCGAGGAGTGAAGGGGCGTCCGGGCTGCGCCGGAGCGGGCGCCGAGCCGCCGCAGAGGTGGCCCGAGGTGACGGGAGGCCGGGAGAGGTGCCGCGCCAGCTCTGGGAGCGCTGCCACCGTAAGTCCCGCGAACTTCGCTGCCTGCCCTTCCCCACTCGCAACCTCGGGAGAGCGGCCGCGGGGCGGGAGAGCCGCGAGGGTCCAGCGAGCGGCGGAGAGGGGGATGCCGGAGGAGTCACACCCCGGCTGGTAGGGCAGCCAGAAATAGGGGGGAAAGAGGGAGTGGGTTGTAGGAGCTCCGACCTGCAGCGGCGGCGTGTGCGGTGCCAACTCGGGGAAGGGGCACAGGACGGACGGCGCTGCCCGGAGCTGGCCGTCGGGGCGCGGGGATGGGGCGCGGTGGATCCCGGAGTTCCCGCTGCGGCTTCTGCATAGGCGAACAGGTCGCTGCTGGTACCGTATCGCTTATAGAGAGCAGCCGCTCTCCGTGCTGGAAGTACGGGGCGTTTAAATGACACCTGAGTCACTAGTCCGTGCTTCTCAAGCATGTGAGATATTGTTTCCGTGTTATTTTTCATCTACTGGACCGATATCTGTACTTACTTTGGCATTTCACACCGCAAATGTAATAAACAACATTAGTAGGTTTCAGAATATTGCTATTGATGACGGTAGTTTGATGTATGAGGCTATTTACTGGATGTGTCCAAGTACAATATAATGCCTGCCAATTTTGTCTTTAAATTGCTATATTGATTTTATTCTTGTGGGTTTCTTGACAAGGTTAATGTAGTTGACAATCCGAAAGAAAAGAGAAAAACTTCTGGTTTATTTTAGTTACAGAATGTCAATTGTGACCAAAATAATGAATGAAAAAATCATTCATAAAAAGAGTAAATAGAAAGATGTGTATTCCAAGACCTCTTGAAGTCAATATTGTCAATATCTAACACTTGCCTTCCTGCCAGCTTTTTACATACACTGACTTTTACATACACTTGAACTTCTTAAGGGTAATACAGCGTGTGATATTCTTTCCAGGACTGTGCACTTTAGAGTTAAGTAGTCTGGCTAAAGGGAGCTTAGAATGAATTAATCAAGACATCACATTAAAATGCCTTTGCTTTTTTATAGACACTGAATGAAATCAAGGTCTTGCTTCTACTCCTTTTCCCCTTCAGTTATTAAAGGGTGATATTTGGGGGAGAACATTTGTGTTCGGTCAGTGGAAGGGGCCCTATGCTGCTCTAGGGCTGAGTGCTTCAAGGCTGACAAGGATAACATTTCTTTGCTACCAGCAGCTCAAACTGCAGGTGATTTTGAGCTGAAGAGGGAATTTAATTCACCACTCAAAATCCTAGGCATAATTGTCAAGCAGATACATTAAATTCAGGAGAGATAATACTTCCTTTAATTTCTTCAGACATACAAAAACCTTTACCAGTAGGCAACTTCTGCTAAGCTGCTGCTCCGATGCTTGCTATAGCTGTCTTATGCTAGTTGACATGAAATAATTCTAAATTAACTGAAATTCTGTGTTTCTCTACCTACTGGCATGTAGTGAAGTATTCTAACTTTATAAATCTTGAGTAGATGTTGGTCCTGTTAAGATCAATGGCAAAATCCCAGTTAACCTCTCCAAAGAGTGGGCTTCACTGTAGGTCTTCATTATCATTTATTGTGAGTGACAGCCAACTTAAGTTAGAAATTCAAGTGGCAATGTTTCAATTTGACTGGTAATGGCACTTCTAGCAACTCTATACAGTACTGCTTTAGAATCATGGTTTTAATACTTGTTAAAAAACTCTATAGGATAAACTGTATTGTGCTTTCAAGGGGAGTAGACAGTCCAGATTTGTCTTATACTCTGATTTTTGTTTCATTAGAATGGATCATAAGTTGGATTGAAGTTTGAATATGTACTGTATTTTAACAGAGGTATTCAGACAGTATGAGGGAATGTTATTGATTACCTTGTTTGTGTCAAAGAAGTTTACAAGTAAACTGCTAAATATTTGACGTACTATAAAAATGTCAGCAAACAAATCATGTTACAATTTAGTTCTCTGCAGGTTGTAAGCTTTATTGGGAGATGAAAGAAAAGAAGCATCTTTTCTAAAAACCTTGTTGAAATATTACTGAATAATATATTCACAAGGTTTTGCTTAATAAACTGAACTGAGTCGAGTTTAGTAAACTTTTTTTTTCATGTCTACAGCTGAATGGTTTTGAAAAGCATTTGAAGAAGTTGAGAATTTTCATTAAAAATGAAAACAATTTTCTACAGAATGTTTGCTGAATTGTTTTTATTCTAGCTCTCTTCCAGATCAAAGTAAAGTGGAACAATGCTTAAAACCTAGCCAGTTAATTTTAAATCTGTATCTGTAGACCTGTAAGAAGCTATATGCAAGTCCTGTTATATAATAATGTTGGCATGACCAACATAGCTGCAAATAATTTCTACTAGTTTTGGGTAAGTGAAGTGGTAGAAGAAAGAGCATATCATGACTTGAGTTCTTCTATGTAATGATTTTTCAGGAACTCTTTCTATATTTGTTTTAAAAATCATGCATGCAAATAGAGGTTTTGGGAAAATAAGCAACTAAATAATTGAACTACACTTGACAAAGTTATGCTGGCAAATACCATGAAATTTGGGGTTGAAAGTGACTACATGTTAATAAGCTGGTAAACTCAGTTTTGTTTTATTTCTGGTAATTGATGTTTGGGTCCTAACTATTGCCATTGAAGTCAATACTGAAAGTCTCATTAATGCTAACACAGATTGTAGGCCTTTCACGAGTGATCTTATTATGTGCTGAGCCCTCTCTACCATTGTTAGAGTGGCATCCAGTCAGGTCCCTACCTACAACTACATGTACAGAGTAAAATTCACTCCCTTGAAAAATTTGCAGTATAGGTAGTCTTTTGGTCTTTGGTTTTTGGTCTTATACCCATTTTCCATTTGACATTGCTTTCAGTCACTTCAGTGGAGTGAATTACTAGTGACTTAAGTGGAGAGCCACACTGAATTGCTCACATGAAGAACTACCTAGTACAAGATAACAATGGAAGAGATAATTGGCCACATCTCAGTCAATAAGGAGCACTGCCAATAACACTGGTCTTGGTAGTCACCTGGAAATTACAACTGGAAAATGCATGCCTTGTGTTAAGTGTTGAAGTTATGGGCATGTTTCAGCTGGACACCTTTTTAATCAAGATAGTACCCAGATACTGCAGGATTCTTTCTTCAGGGCATCTGCTGAACAAACCAAGGATATAGTCTTGCCTTACCAGTGAGCCTATGAGCTGTTCAGTTGGCTCCATGCTTTTGAGGTGACCCTCATTTAAGGATATGAATCCTCAGTGGGAAGGATCTGGAGGTGGTAGTTACCTCTAGTAGTGAGCTCCATTTGACTGATTGTGCTGCTTTGTGTGGATGTATGCAAAGATTTACCATTAAAACAAGGAAGAACAAGAAATTTTGATGTTCAGCCACAAGAAGAAAGTGGAGTCATTGACCATAGTTGATAGGGAATAATACTTGGAGCAAGAGTAGATATAAAGGACACCAGAGGTATGCTGCCATGTGTTTTTCCATGGTCCCCTAAATGCCTTCTGAATTAGGATCATATGGTAGACAGGTGAACTAGTACTGTTCAAGTCACATACTGAACTGTAGTCCTGAAAGTTGGTTTACTGCAAGGACCGGCTTAACCTGTGCACCAGAGACCCAGGGAACCTGCAGGGACGAAGACTTCTGGGTCCGGAAGATGGACTGATGGTACAGTACTGGTGTTCTTACCTATACATGCTGTACACAAAACAAACTGAGAAATGCAGTTCATAGAAGTGCATCTTATCTGCTGCACCTCAACATGATAGCTGTACTCCTGGTTTTTAGCATGGTAATCATGTGGGGTTCAGTGAAGGTGACGTGGAGTAGCATCTGAACCTTGGCTTTTTTTTATCATTTATAATATAAAAGACTTGACACAAATTTGGCAGAATTGGCTGTTTACACCACACTTTTAGTAGTGGTTTTGGAAATAAGCATGCTTTTCAGTTTCATATGTCACATTTTCAGTGTTACAGTTTCCTGTGACACTGTTTAGCAAATAATTTCCTGCTTGGTCATATTCAGCAGTGTATATAAGAACCAAATCCCTTAGCCTGTGGCTTTTGATCAATAATGTTAACTATTACCAATGGTTAGATGAATAATATGTTCAGTAAATTCTGCAGTGTTTTTGAATCTATGATTTCACAATATTTTATTCATGGTAGCTCTAGTGGTATGTACTTTAAAGGAGTAGTAAAGATATGATGTAAACTTTTGGGTGGCTTTGACATGTTTAGTTTGTGATGTCCTCATTATCTTGAGGTAAAGCTAAAGCAGGGGGTTAGAAAATTGCTATTATTCAAAAGGAGGTGTTTGAAATGCCTTTCTCTTCCTGGGTGCTCTATGAAGTGCTGAATTACCCCTTGACAATTAGAAAAGAAGATTTTTATTCTGATGGTTTGTCCTAGAATCAAACACATCTACAGGCAATGCCAAGTGAATTTACAGACGTATCTGGAGGTTGCTTGAGTCAAGATGAATTGTGTCTTATCTTCACAGTTGCCTTCTCAGAATTAAGCTGACAGTTAAGAATATCTCTTTTAAATATACTGAATGCTTCTGAAAACAAAATGTTGCCATTCTAAATATGTCAAGGCTCCATGATTAAGATTATGCTGAGATATACTTGTAAAAGAAAAACAAACTAAACTTCTGTTTTACCTTTTTGTTAGTGACTGGAATGAGACTCCACATTTGGCACAGTGTCCCTTAAAAGGTCAACTAAATTTTCTGCTTGTGGTTTTTTAATAGTGAAATATTTACTTAGTTTTCAGTGCTCACATAACAAAAAATGCTGTAATCCACGGCACTGTTTAGACCTCAATGGAAGTGAGAGAAAGGTAATCAAAGACTGAATAAATTCATAGAGCGAATTAGCCATTTCTGTTTCTCTCCGGCAGCACTGAGGCATGCCTCTAACATGAGAATGATCAAGTGACTGTAGCATCTCACCTGTGATGTATGCAGATGGATGACTCCATTTCTGTTAGTCTTGATTTCCCACCAGCTGATATCAGTAATGAATGTTAACCCCTTAGAAAAATCACAGGTAGCTCTACAGTTGTATTTCGTTTGTATCTTGATCTTCCCTACAAGTTGTGTGTGCCAGAGCAGTTATCTGTAGCAAATCAAACTGTCATGATTCAAGTGAATCATAGAATTGGTTGGAGAAAAGCTCAGCATGAGGTGGTGATGTGCTCTTGCAGCCCAGAAAGCCAGTCATGTCCTGGACTGCATAGAAAGAAACGTGACCAGCAGGTCAAGGGAGCTGATTCTACCCCTCTGCTCTGCTCTTGTGGGACACCACCTGGAGTGCCGCATCCAGCTTTGGGACCACCTAGTTAAGAAGGACATGAAGCTGTTGGAGTAGTTCCAGATGAGGGACATGAAGATGATCAGAGAGCTGGAGCACCTCTCCTATGAAGACAGGCTGAGAGAGCTGGAGCTGTTCAACCTGGAAAAAAAGAAAGCTCCAGGGAGATCTTCCAGTCTTACAGTACCTAAAATAGACTTACAAGAAGGCTGGAGAGGGGCATTTTACAAGGGCATATAGTTATAGGACAAGAGGTAATGACTTCAAACTGAAAGAGGACAAGTTTAGACTGAATAACAGGAAGAAACTTTTTATGACGAGAGTGGTGAGACACTAGAACAGATTGCCCAGAGAAGTTGTGATTGGTCCATGGAAATGTTCAAGGCCAAGTTGGATGGGGCTTGTGATCTATGAAGAAGTAACATGAACGCTACAGGAAATTTTTCTTTTTTAAATTTACCTGCAGTATGGTGCAGCGCCAAACTGGTGATACTCTACACTGCCTTCAGTACTGAACTTGTTTGTGTCTCACTTTATGTTGCACAACCTAAACTTCTTGAGCAGAGCTATCATCATGTGATTTCATCCAACTTTCTTTCTTGATATTTGTCTCTATTCACATCTTAGTTAGCTGTAGCCTCAGTAGCCTTAGTGTAGCCTGTGTGCTGTAGTCTTAGTGACCTGTGGCTGTGCAGATGCTTCATCACTGGGCCCCTGTCTTACATTGCACTCCCTTTTCATTGTTGAAACATGGTGGTGTAATTTGCCATATGTCAGACAACATCCGATGGTAAGCATCTTTTAATGGATAAGTATGATTCCTCACAGAAGAGGTATGAGTGCTGTCCCATAAAGTTACAGCTCTTTCAATGTTATGAGCTGTCATCTCTCTTCCAGGGGAGTAAAATAAACATCAAAAGATACTAGATGGTCATTACATTGTCACGATAATCTCTCTCCAGACTATACTAGCAGCCTGAAATAGGTTGAGCATTTCATACTTCTAAACAAGCTGCATGCAATCTCCTCTAGCCTTAAATATCGAGGGACAGGAGACAGGATGCTTACACCTTCATTACTTAGATTGCGTAGAGAAACTTCCTAAAGTTTCTCAGTTTTGGTAGAGAAAGGTACCTAAGACTGATGAGTTTCCTCATATGACTAAAATTTGGATCTCTCCTGATAAGAACTTCTGTTCTCACCAGTCAGTCCAGCTCCTAATGAGATCCTCATTTTGTTTTGTCTCCAAAACAATACTGAAGGGAACAGTAGGTTTGCTGCTGTTATCCTCAGCTGTGCTGCTGCTGCTGGGACAGAAACACTAGGAAGACTGAAGGTATGGGATGCAGAAATTGCATCAATTAACACAAAATTTAAAGAATATTTGGCAGAAAACAGAGAATTCAGAAAAAAGATGCTTTGAATGCTATATCCACATGAACATTTAGTGGTAGAGATGAACTTCTGGAAAGTTATGCTACAAAATGCCTAATTAAGTAATAGACAGCACTGTCTTCCACTTACATATATTTTAGCAGGGGAAATTTCATTTACATTCCAGTGTTTAATTTTGCATATACAATATATTGATAAGGCAGATCACTGATACTGGTTTGGTTGTTTATACAGGTGTTTGAGTAGATTATTGAATCATAATGTTTTATATTGCAACTCTTGCAGGAACTCTGTTTCTAAAAAAAGAAAATAGCAAACAGGATTCATGTGAGGCTAGTTCAAAGGGTAGTTTAGTCTGACCAATTTGGAGCATCTCTGGTAAGTTTTTGGCTTTGCTTCAGAGTATTTAAGAATGTTGAGAAACTGAAAGACTAACCCGTAGATACCTGATCATGGGCTCCTGACTGTGCAGAGCTGTAGTGCTTGGAATTAAGCAAATCCTTTAAGCCCTGGTCTTGAGAAAAAGTTGGTTATAGGGAACAAACTGTGTGAGTGGAGACTTCCTTTAATTTTCTGAGGCCACTTCTACTACTACAGACTGCTGAAGGGCTTGACTCTTTTAAGCCCTTCAGCTGTTTGTGTTACAATACAATGTTTTCCTCTGTGTTCAAATGTTGCCAAGTACATTTTGGGTTGAAGCAGGATCAAGTAATAAATAATAATCATTATTACCATATGTTCTCACAGATAAAGCAGACCCAATATTTTCTACTCAGCTGGTTTTTATTGCATTTTTTGTTTTTATTATCTCATGGTATTTCCTAGTATATGCTTCCTAAAGACTGAAGTAATTTCAGCACTGAAAAGAAAAGATGTAAGTTTGGATTTATAAGTGTTTAAATGCCTGCTGACTTTATTGCCAATCAGATCTGCAGTGTTTTTAAGGAAATGTGTTTATTCCGTGAAATGCCTGCTGTAATCAGAGGTCATCACTGGAAAAATCTGTAGGTACTCACTGGGTAACTGTATCATTTCTCTTTCATCTGCTGCTCAAAATAATTCACATCTGAGATTTACATGCATACTAAAAATCCAAGCCCACTCCAGTATTTTGTCATTGCTGTAGCTGAGTTGCCTGCACAGTGACAGAAATTACAAAAATCTTTTCATTTAAACTACCAGCCTCCCCATTAATAAGAGGAAAAGAAATTAGATTTACTGATCTGCAGTGCATGAGAAATGTGTGTGGTTAAGCCAGAAGGAGGTATGTGTATGCACTGTACGCAGAAAGAGTCCTCTGGAACCTCAGCTATTATCTGAAAGTGTCTTCATTCTCTCGCAAAATATTAGGACAGTATTTTATTAGTATGAAGGCCTATAATTTATCTACTTATGTAAATACCTTGCAACATATGGTCAGCATATTATTTACTATAATCAAATGTTACAGACATGACATATATCACATGAAAGAATATGTTTCATAGGAGGTTTCTTGAAGTGATGAATTATGGTTTTCCACTGACGTGTAGTTTCATATGGAGAAATCACATGGCTGTAACATTTAAAGACAGTTAGTTATGCCAATTACTCCAGTATAGAATTTAAAAAATTGTATTTCAGAACTTATTTTTCTGTTGAAAATCTTCAAATATTTTCAAGTGAAAAGAAAAGATATTAATGAATTACAGGATTTTAAAAAATGAAATCCAGATTTTAACTATCATTATAAAAATACTTGTGGAAGTGAGCAAAATTTCATTTATGTATAAAAATATTTTATTGCTATTAAATACTATTTCAATTTTTTAAATTGCACCATAATATACTGAGTGTCTTGTACTCAACAATGGACATAGTTTGGATGGACAAGGATACAACAGCCTGGAGGAGATACTGGGAGAGAATACAGCCCTATTCACAGTGCATACTTATTAAAAACAAACAAACAAACAAACCACCACAACCCTGTCTCTACCTTCAATCTATTGAATTTATTTGAAAAGTTTTAGCCATATAATTTTCATGGTTGCTGAAAATCTGCTCCAGTGCAGGATATATTGCTTTGCTTATGTTTGCAAGTTCTGGTCACTCTTTTTCTCTGAGAAGTTCTTGTGCTACCATGTGGTGGAAAATGGACTTGGCAGTAAATGGCTTCTGAGTCAAGGTTGAACCTTCTACCATTTGTGTAAGAACACACCCACACATGTATAGCCTGAATCTTCTAGAGTTTTCGTCTGCAGTTGCAGTTTGAGGTGGTATTATAAGCCAGTTTGTGCTACCTATGTGAGAGCACATAGAACAAGCCTAAAGTACAAAGGAAGAGCAGGAAGAGGTATAAACAGTGTGGAATGTGGGAAACTGGAAATGGTTTCAGACATGGAAGAGGGATACTGGAACTGGAATTAGGAGTTACTACTGAGGGCCAGTGAACTGTGGATTTGGAGCAGGAGTCATTTGAGAAGGACAAACTTGTGCAATAAGTTAGATGCTGAGGGACAAACTGATAACTGAAAACCACTGACATTTCCAGAAAGAGGTGTTTAGAGGCTCGTTAGGGTAGGAACTGGCAGAACAGCACATTAGGAGGAAGATGCATTGGAAGAGACGGAATTCCCTCCCTCCCTTCCCCACTAAATATACTGGAGTCTTGAAGTCAGGAAAATGAGATAGTTAAGAAGGGAAGAAACTAAAGGTCAGGGAAAGAGATTGGAACTGCAGTGGCAGAAAGCTTGGTAGGAGCTAGGTCTGACTAGGAATTGTGAACGGTACTGAAAGAATGAAGAGTAGAAATAGGTGAGAAGAAACAGCTAATGTCTGGGAGGAGGCAGGAGTTGAACAGAAGAAAGTTCATAAAGGAGAAGATCAGGGCAGTACCCTTGACAATGTGCCAGTTGTACATGACCTGCCAGAGTCTCACCAGTATTGTGCTATCAGCACACTCTGTGAAGATTTCTGATGAGGTTTTATTTTCCTTCAGGACTGAAACATGTAGGATGTCAACCTGCCAGTGCTGTGACCATTTCAGCCCTGCTGAACTTTTGTAGCAGACTTTAAAGGTTCTAGTCTCTTTTGTGAGCCATTTTCACCATTGTAATACACTGGTGTAATGATCTTAAGACAGTGGTGTTTATTCTTCATGGGTTTATTGTGTTGAGCTTTAGAGGGTAGGATACAGAGGCTATCTGAAAAGCTAGTTAATTTAAGCAATTCTGTTTAGTTCATGGCATTCAGTGTGTGAGCAGAACTTGCATACTGTTATCTATGTCTGTTACCATTAACTGATAACTCATATATTAACTTTATGGTAAACTAAACCAAGTTCACAGATAGAATCTGGAGAAAATTTTATGTTCCTCATACAGAGGAAGGCAAGAAGTGTAGACCTGAAAGAAGAAAGCTTCATTTAATGCACAGGTTTCGTTGGTGGAATCAGTTTTTTTGCTGGACTTCAGGCAAAGAAAGAGGAAGATCCTCTGTTTCTCATGTTCTTTTGTACAGAGATATGAGAAGAAGCAAAAAGTTGTGAAGCCGACAGAAGAAATGTGAATAGACTGCTGGAGCGATTTGAAGTGTATGGTTTCAGAGAGAAATCTTAGGAAAGCTGAGGACCTACTGAGTCCTTTGGTGTGAGTGAATGAGCCAGCTGAAACTGATTATAAAAAGATTCTTTTTGCGGAGGAGAAGTGTGGTGCTGGAGACTTCCAGTAGGAGAGGTAAGAATGAAATAAAAGTATGTAAGTGGAGGACACTTGAACATCCTAGAATACCACTAGAATAGCTAGAGCACGAAAGATACAGATCAGATGAGAGGACACGTCAGTAATGGTGATGACATGTAGATGATAAAATGTGGGTCAGCAGTTACTCAGTGTGCATGGTCCCAGAGAGAAGCATCAACAACAGTTCACTTCAGAAGCATGCTCCATAGCCACAAACTGAGCAAATTACCAGTGAGCATTGAAGTATCATAAAATGCAAAATGAAAAACAGGTGTTCAAGAAGATATATTTTAAATACTGCAAAGCAAACTGAGAAGATCAAAGCCAAGGAGTGTGCAGCTGAAAAAGGTCTCTGGGGAAAGCAGCCAGCAGCAATGTTACTGTTAAAAAAAAAAAAAAAGGAGATTTATAGTGGTGAGCCATACATATTTTCAAATAAATTAGGAAGAAGTAGCCATAAAAACAAGCATTAGTACTGGGGTACAAGTTTTTGGGACTGACTTCAGAAAGAGTTGAATCTCTGGCACAGAACGAGGCTAGTAGGATACAAGAACATTTATTCTGTGTGGATAAAAGTCCATGGATACAGGTAAGTGTCCAGATATCTCTATAATAGACATTCCTGCAGAAATAATTTTGGATGTAAAGTTTAGCTATTCATTAATTTGATAAATACATTAAAAATAGTGAATACTGGAAAAGAATAGCAAACCTGTCAAGCGTACGTTTATGTGTCTGTTTGAAGACAGAGGATGTCAAGTGCTTGCTGTAGAATCTACCTACAAGGCAGTACTAGAACTGCATATTGCACTGTGATAGCTATTTCCACTGCAAACCCTTTGGCAATAAAGACATTAATTAGAAAAATGAAGAAGCCATTGGAAATGCTTACTTGATGATGGCAGTAGAGAAGAAAAATGATAGGGTATTCCATGTGTGCATCGATATTCAAGATCTTTAGGAGCAATGAGTCAGGAACAAATCAACACAAGAACAATCGTGCGATGAGACAGGAACAAAACAACCCACTCATGCTAAATGTCATCACTTCCAGGCCCTCTCTAACAACCATATTCATTATGTTAGATGCATAGTTTGGTACCAGAAAGTCAGATAGGACAAGGAGAGGAGCTAATTAGTGCCTTCCAACACTTTATCCAGAAGGCAGTGTTTCAGAAAAGCCTGCTGGTGAATTATCTGCACAAGATATATCGAAGAAGAAAGGTCTTGAAATAGCAGAATGTCTCACACTCTTACCAGAGTGAATGCCACTAAAACCTGATAGCGTTAGTCACATGATATCAGGGACATTTCTAAATCACAGTCAGATCCAAATCATTAGCAAGCAGATGAATGATAACAGTTGAGCACTGGAACAGATTGCCCAGAGAGGCTGTGAAATTTCCATCCTTGGAGAAATGCAAACTGGCTTGGATATGACCCTGAATAAGCAGATCTAACTTTGAAGTTAGCCCTACTTTGAGCAGAGGGTTTACTAGGTTATCTCTAGAGGCCCTTTACAGTCTATTTTTTCTATGACTCAGGGAATTACTGTGGTCTTGAAAGGAGGCATCCAAGCATATCCACAAATGGAAGAAAGGAAAAGGGGTGAAAGCACTGATCTCCTCAGAGGAATTGAAACTCAGAGTAGGGTCAGCAACTTACCTGCTAAATAGCAGAAATTATGTCACCTCTGCAAGAACTTGAAGGAGGAACAGATTTTTATGTGCAATCCAAAAATGGCCTAGGAATTTTAGAAAATATGGATACAGTTTACCTTGAAATAAAAGGCAACATTCTATGGGAATGATCTCTATAGGATGTGTTGCATGAGCTGGGGACATTGCAATAGTGATATACATGGCAACATTTATGAAAACAATACACTGTCAGCTGTCTTTTCAACATTTTTCATTCCATGTCTTAGTGCTTCTTCATCCTTCCTGTGTATAATATGCTGAGCTACTGAAAGCAGATAGTAAGTTTTAGAAGTCTTTGATTAAGGAAAAGGTTGCCAACCCATCAATGCAGCACGGGCTCCTCATCTGTGGAATCCCGATAATGCTATCTCTCACCAAACAGCAGTAGTTTGGAGGTTAGTTATTTGTCAGTGAAGCATTTATACTGCAGTAATGAGCCCCAAGGAAAAAGCCTTGTAAAGAAATGAATAAATCTGTCTACCATGCAGAGTTTTATGTATGTACAATAAATGAAATCCACTGAATACCAGTGATAAAGTATTGAATAAATTTTGATTCAATGGGCACTGTTCATCCTTTAAAACCCCTTGAAGAAGGATTCCAATGAGAAAAGAAGTGTGAGGACAAGCATTTAAAATTGTAGTACCTGTCCCCAAGAAGAAGGCTGATAAAGGTTGTCCGAGTGCCTTCTAATTTCAGAGTTACCTTTATAATCTGGAGAGTCTTTAATCATCTGACTTTATTACATGAATTTGGTTTTATTAATATGATTCCAGGAGACCATATATGACATAAGGACACCAGTGATATACAAACACAGGAACGAACCATATGTGTTTCTTTAGAAGACCTTTTAACATCATTGAACACAGAATTTTTGCTAAAAATTTCATCCATTAGTAAAAGCAGAGGTGGAAAGTGAAAACAATGCAGAAATTTAAAAGCTTTAGACTGCAAAAGATTTTCAGAAAGCTAAAGGAGTTATAGTTAGAATACTGTTGAGAGCCAATATTGAAGTGATCTCAATGCCACTGAATAGTTAAACTCATCAGTCTTAAAGAAGGTGGCAGTATGAGAGAGAGTCTGTTAATGTTCAGATTTAATACTAGTCCATTAAGAACTTGCATTTTCTCTGTGAATCATTACCATTAGCCTTATAAAGGAGGTACAACTCTGTTCTTCATACTTTGATTCCTTTTAAGGTATTTTTTAAAGAGCAGATTCTACACACTGCAAGAGAAATTAAGTAGTGCTAGGGCATGAGACTGGAGCGTGTCAGGAGTAGTTTCTTCTGTGACAGGAACTAATAGAAAATGTGATCTGCTATTCAAACTAGTTAGAATGTGGGATACTGTCAAATATTGAAGATACTTGTTTACCGTACTTAAGACACCTCTAGACTTCCTCAAAATCTGCTGAATTCCAAAGCAATAGGATTATGTATGATAGAACTCCCAGATAATAGTAAAAAAAAAGGAGGGAGACTTTTGGAGACCACTATTTGAGAGAGGGATCTAGTTGAAAACTGTCTTTCCTCTTTCTCCTCCTGCTTAATTTGCACACTGTTATTCCTGAGTAATTTCTTCCTTCTTAATTCTCTTCAATATTTCAGCAGGGTATCTGAAATCCTTGGGTATAGTCAAAGCATGAGGGTGGAAAGGTTGAGAAGGTGGATTTGATGTTCTTAAAAGTTGGTGATTTTGATCTTTTCTTATAATTTTATTAAAGCAGCATTTCACAAACTGTTTTCCGTAGTATTATCATCCTAAGTGAACTTAACCTTTTTAGGCAAATATAGCAAGTAAGAAGCACTGCCATATGGACAGGAAAAATGTAGTACTTCTCAAAGTACTGTACAAGTAAGTTGTGTGATGTGACTTTTCCTAAGAGGAGGAAAAAGAATATCTATCTACGTTGTTTATTTAGGTAGAATTAGGAGTTTCTGTAGCTAGGACATACACTCTTATTGTCTGTGTCCATGATGCAAATTCCTGTCACTCTGAAACAAGGTCCCTATCCCAGCTGCTTACAGATCTTATTTTGCCATCCTGCTTAGAGCCAATCTGGTTGGCTAATAATTAAAAAAACCCCTTGCCTTTGCATTTTAATTCCCATAATTTCTGCTATCCTTGAGCAGAACTCTCTTTATTCAGGTATTTTGAAACAGTGTATAATGGCATTTCCATAAACAAGTCATAACTACTTAAATCACTAGCCTGAATTCATGCATTTAAGTCAGTGGTTATGCAGACTGGAATCAGAGCATCTGTCTTTTTATGCCTAGAAGAAGAATGGTAGAATACAATAAAAATATATGACAAAATTAATCTCCTCAGTGTCTAATGAGGAGACTGGACTGATCTTAGGTACTCCCAGCATGGAGGCTGTGTGTGCTGGCCTCAGAAACTGTAATCAAGGGAAGCTAGATGCCAGCAACTCTTTCAACTTTTTCTGGCCACCAGACATGTGGGACAGGGATGTGCCTGTTGCAGCGGTGCTGCTCCGAGCCATGCTGGCTTGCTCTGATGCCAGTGGGGGCCAGAAGGGATGTTACCAGGCTGATGTAGCACCAAACACAAAAGACTGCAGCCTTGATCTCCACTTGCTGCCTCGGGCTGCCTCGGTGCTGCTCTCAGGTGGGCACATACACACCCACTCTCACACTTGGCCCAAGTGTGATGGCTGGTCCTGCCACAATGCTGTAATACAGTTGTTCCTTTTGACAGCCACAGGCGCAAAAGCTCTGTGAGCATGAATTTAAAGAGTGGGCTTGACTTGCTGACACCCAGGTGCTGGTTGAGCATAAATTATTGTGCTATGACAGTAGGAGTGAAATAGTTAAAAATAATAACGGTCCCATGGAGCAGGCAGTTAGAACAACGTGAGTAGGCTCACTCTGGTTTGGGTGAGAAGAAACTGTGCATTGATGAATAAAAAGCACATCTGTGCTATTACCACATCAGTTACTGCACCAAATACTTCTTACAGTTACAAAAAGGAGGATACCTTCAGTAGGCATAGTGTTACTTCTTTTAAAACTATGTAAGCCAACCCGGTGACCCACTGTACATCATACTGCTGTTATATTAAAGCCTTAATTGTTACTTGAAAAAAGTTGATTCATATGAAGACCTCTTGGTACTGTCAATGTAGCAAAGTGACTAGAGTGAAAATGAGAATAGGATCTAATAAAATGTGAGTAGGGTCTAACACAAAGACAGTCTGCTTATATAATTAATTTTACACTGCATTAATCTTTGTAAAAAAGGAATCTAGAGATGGTAGGTATAAATGTTTGTTTCAAAGTCTTTTAACTCTGCTAAAATAGTATAAATTGGTCACAATGGTAAATGAGAAAGCGTCTCTCTGTTTTGTCAGTCCTCTGTAATGAACTGCACAAGAACTACACAGTTTTCTGAAGGTCTGTGTTTAATCCTGGAGACTTTATAAACTTGTTCCAATTCTCCAGATTTTTCTGGTATTTTGCACTCCACAAATGGAAGGGATATTAGACATAAATGTGCCTGACAGTTTCCTTCCAGAAAGCAATATTGTAAATAAAAAGGAGACCCAATAGTTGAAGCAGAATGTAGTGGCCAAACAATCAAGTAACAGGGCTGAAATAGTCTCGCAAAATTAAGAAATAAAAGTCAAAGCTGAAACCTCTTTTTTAACTTTTCTTTTTGACACCATATGAAACAGAGCCTAAAGCACAGCCAAATTTTCTCCTACAGCACAATATTAATTCCATTATGTTTCCTTGTGTTTACCTCTGCATGTATGTGAATCTCTGCCTTTGTGTGCATATATTGCATATTTTAATTGTTTTCAGTGGGAAGCCTGGACAGTGCCTATTAGCCTCAAGGAGGACCACAGAGAAAAGTGGTGAACAGATTGTTAAAATGCAGCCTTCTCATCAGGAATATAGACACCATGAGGGGAAGAGTTAATAGGAAAATACAAAGAATAAATGCTTATGAAACATGTCTATTGCTGCTGCTACTACAAAAGAAAAAAGGAGGCATGAGAAAGCTGACAGAAAAGAAAGAAAATGTAGAGTTTTTGGGAAATCCTTAGCTTAAGGAGCACAGAGATATAATAATAATAATAATTATTATTATTATTATCGTTGTTGTGATGATGATTATTATTATTATTATTATTATTATTATTATTATTATTCCAAGTTTTATGGAACTATCCTGCAAAGCAGACTTTTTCAGTTTTCTCAGATTACTTCACCTACCTCCCCAGATCTCTTACCGGAGGCTGATGAGGTGCCCAGTAGGTGGCATCCTTTTAACACTGCTGGTATCAGTTGGCTTTTGGCTTTTTTACTTTAAAGTATTTTTCCTGCAGAATTTAAATGGATTATCACAGAATTGGCCTCACAGAAGGTGTATTGTTGTGAGGACATTGAGTCATAGACCTCAAATTTGGCATTTCCCAAGCTTCATAAAAATCTGTATTTGGGAATTGAAAGGGAAGAGAGAGAGAAAGAATGCATTTTCATTCATTGGTTCAAAGCAAGTTTCTGAGGGAGTTTGCAACGACCTGCATATTCACAGCACCTACTGAAATCTCTTCTGTGGTTTCTAACATAAGGACTCTGGTCTAAATTAAATACTTGTTTTTGGAACACAGTGATTAGGATATTATATTTACATTTGAGCAATTGATGTCTGAGATGGTGACATCTTATCATCTCCATTTAATTTGCCTCTTTTACATCTTGTTAATTTTTGAAATTTGTCCATTTGTTTCTTCCTAAGAAACAATCCTTATGATAGCTGGAGAAGTCTATGTTATTACAAACCCGTCTCTGCATCTCTGTTTGCACATAATTCCACATATGAATGATGATGTCATTGGATGTAGTTTGAATAGGCATGTGCTTCAAGCTGTTAGTGTTTGGCACAGGACATCAGTATCAGGTACCAGCTATCCATTCAGTTAAAGCAATGCCCCTTCTGAAAGCACATAGATAATTCACAAACTGACTGCAAGTGGAAAATAAATCTATTTAGCGTGTTTAGAAGTGTGTAGTAGATCGGGATGCTGAGCAGCTGGCAATGTCTTGAGAAAGTGTTTCCAAGCAGCTGTTCTTCAAATTGAATAGCCACCTCCTGGTCTGCCTGCAGGTTCACCTTGCTTGGAGGAGAAGAGTGGCAGAAGTCTGCTGCAATTCATCGTGGCTGGAAACAACGCAAAAAAGTCTTAACCACTGTCTAATAATACAGAATCTGAAATAAACATACGTGATAGCTGAACAAGTCTCACTAGTTCTAAATCCCTCTTTGCACAGAATAGGATTGACAGATCTTTATCAAATGGAGCTTAGACTGTGATTTTTTTAAGCATTTTTCTCCAGCTGACTGCTCTGAAGTTTGTGAATTGCTGTGAGGATAAAGATGTCATACTGTTCTCTGCTTATTTGCAATGGATCAAATTGTATCTCCAAGTCCTAGTACTGTAATAAATCAGTTATCCAGTCAATTTGCATCAGGTTGTCAGGTCACTCTAATAAGTAAAGTTTAAAAAAAGTGAGGTTGAGATACTGAGCTATTTTCATTCCTTCTGTTATTTAAGTGAAGGTTTGTTCTGAATATACGTTTCATCCCAAATTGTGTTGAGGATGTTGTTTTAAGGGGCATACAGCTGCTTTTATATTCTCTAAACATGTGTGCTCCATGTTGTGCTTCTGACATATAGACTAAACAGTCCATCTCTATAACTTCTTCCATCCTTGTCTCCTTTGCCTGGGACAATCTCTCTTTATAGAGACAAAACTCCTCAAAAGACAAAAGTAAAAAAAGAATGTGAATTATTGCTGGTAAATATATAAAGTGAAAGAATATTTCCTGAGCTAGGAAATTCCTTTTAAAGCAAAAGTATAGTGAAACTTTTTTTGGTACAAGTGTCAAAAAGCAGTACCACGTTAAATGAATTTAATTTAAGGATAATTTTCTAACCAAATGTCAACTGCAAAGTCATCTTCCTGAGTCTGCAGACAGACCATCTCTGTTTATCTGCTGCCAACCATAACTTTCCCAGGTTGTACGAGACTGAAATTCATATGATAGGATCATACTCAACCTTTAGAGTGTGAGTGGCAGTGTATAAATCATGCCAATTTATAAACCTGCTGCTGCTGTTTGGAAAAAGCTCAGAGGATCTATATTACCATGGTCAGGGGAAAGACCCTAATAAAGTTTCGGGCTTGGATAGACTGATAAAATCTTCTAAAATAGGCGGGCTACTGGAGGAAAGTGAAAGGGCAAAATTCCTTCTCCCTTTGAGCTTACAGCAGGAATGGAGTTTCAATATTTGAGATAGACACTGGGGAGAGAGACATCATAAAGCAGAGAAGACCCCGGGCAGTGCTCTCTTAGATGTCACAGAATACACCATCACAGCAGACAAAGATATTTGTCTCAGCACTTGCTCAATGATGCTCCCAAGTTGCTTTAGTGACTCATCTTCATTGTTGATGTTAAAGCAGTAGGTGTCTGGTAGCAAGGACTGCCTGTAATCATAACTCGAGCTCTGTGACAATTGCTTAACAAATCGGCAGCCTTGTCACTGCATCTGTCACAGCTTAATGTGCAAGCACGGAGAGCTGTGCTGACAAAGGAACCCCCAGGGATGTTTCACATCTTTGTGTGTTGCAGCTTGGTCCTAGATCTAGCTGAGATCTGTGCAGAGCCAAACACTGCTGAGCAGGTATGTGAGGAGGGCCATGTAGGGAATTTTCTTTTCTTTCCAATAAATGTACTCTTATCACTTGCCAATAAGTAATGTGCAGGACGGACTCCCCACATATTTAAGTGAACTGAGGTCCAGTTTGAGGAAGGAACAGTTACTGAATGCCTCAATGCAGAATTAATCATGTCAGATTCTATGGGGAACCTTTATCCCTACGTATAATTACGGTCTCTTTAAATTATGCTATTGTCAGTCTCAGAGTAGTTGGAAACAACTATCGGGCTCTTCAAACACTGTTCCCATCACAGAAGATGTACCAGCTAAGAGAAAGATGTACTCAATGTTGATAGAAACAGAGCTAGTTGGATGATAGGCTGTAGTTAATAGCAACCTATTCAGTAATACTACAAGTTTATTTGGAGCGTTTTTTTCCTGACAGATGTTTCAGAAAATGTGGCAAAGTTTAATTACATAGTTACAGAGTTAATTAAGAAATTATAGCAGATATTGAGTGAAATTAGGAACTTTAATCAGGAAGGAAAAGTTTTTATAGATCAACTTTGAAAACAGAAGTGTGAATAAAACTGAGAGACAAGAGAGTAGGAAAAGAGACAGTAGGATGAGCCAAGTAGGCTTTTGACATAGCATTATCCAGTATGAATAAAGAAGACATGGCAGAGATTTACTTATTAGATACTAGAAAACATGAATTCAAAAGAAATCCAAATATATAAAGGAGAAAATACAGAAGAGATCCAGAAGATAGACTGGGGCAAGTACAGAAAAGGTCCAGAAGATAGACTGGAGCAAGTACTTGGAAAGTTTGAAAGTAATTTTTAAAAGAATTCAGAAAGGAAATGTATGTTCATGAAGTTAGAAGAGAATGGGTGAATAGGTATGGGTCTTTAAGTTGGGAAGATGTCTCTTTAGAGAGCTAAATCCTGGAGATTGAGTCTTGAAATGGGTTGCAATAAATAACTACACTGGATAAGCTTACAAAAAAGAGAACTGTGTAGGCCCTTAGTGACTTTTGTGGCTGCAGTCCAGGTTTTTTTCTCACTTAATGTTTTTTTTCCTTTTATACTTTTTGGTTGACGATAATATTTCTTTAGAAACATACCTGCATTTGGTAATCTCCCAGATAGGTCTGTGGTTGTATTGTTGTACTGTTGTTTGGCTACGTGGTAGCTTACTGGTTTTGGGGCTTTTTTTGTTTGTTTGTGAATATCCCCTAAGTTTGTGTCCTGCTTTATATCCTTTAAAATTCAAACCTTGTAAAAGAAAGCAAACTTCATTTGTTTAGTAGCTTCTGCTTTATAATCAATATTTTGCCCAGTATTTTGCTTTTGAACCTAGTAACTTGAAGCATCTTTCTGTTGCTTTGTCTTGTTACAGAAAATGGTGTGGTCTTGACTCACAGAAGAGAGTTATTTGTGGTGAAGTTGAAAGCAATGCCTGGTTTGAAGAGGCAAATATTTCTTGAGTTAGTGCATGTTTATTTTCATATTGTGAGCAGTCTGGGTATTTAATAATTACTACTAGCTAGACCAACTTGGGTCTGTCACACTTTTTGTTTTAGGCATGCTCTGTGTGGTTCCTGCTTACATACCTGACCTGATATTTGGACATACCTTCAGGATCTAATTGTCCTTCAGCTGAAGTCACCACTAAGACCAACACAGTTATGGCAAGTCCGGCAACTTCTTAACAACTCTATCCCATACCCAGAGTGGATAATTCTGAGAAGGAATTATTTGTTTCATTATTGACTTATCAATCAGGAATTAGACAAGGTCAAAGTTAACAAAATAACTGAGCAGTTCAGAATGCAACTGCTTTGTGACCACACTTTTTGCCTTGTTTATCTATTAACTACATTTTCTGCAACTATCTCTGCCTACCAGATTGGCAACACATACGCAAAACCCATTTAAAACTCTTTCACCACAAACAGACAGGTAATGAGCTAATTTCTATGGAAATATTTCAGTATTATTATTGTTGCCTGCTTGCCAACTGATCTGTAAAAATGTTTGTCCAAATTTGATAGCTTCTCATTTATCAAGAAAGATTAAAAAATAAAAGCATAAAACACACATAAGAAGTAATTGATTCACAAATAAGCTTGGCTTTCTGTGACGTAATTGATCTGATCTTAATTCAGAAGAAAAAACGATTAAATCAGTGCTGGTAGGTAGCACATGTAAGGGAGAGAAGTATTATTAGTAAGTATTAGTAAGCCTAATAATTATGTGTCTTGTGAAATATTGTGCCGTAATATTTCATCAATGCAAATCCGTTGATCCTTCTGAAGGTGATCCTGCTTGCATTTGAAAATGTAATGCAGAAACCGTTGCCTTGAATATGCTGATCTGCCCCCCAAAAAAACCCAAACAAAAACCCCAAAAAACCAAAGCAAGAAAACCAGCTCTAAATCTATTCCTGTTTAAAGTTTGCATGAGCTTTCATAGTTTCTGAGGATAAAGGTATGCATCAGAAAATTTGTTTGGAAAATTAGAGTGGGAGTCGAGCTTTAGATTCTCTGAAGAAAAGGCTTCAAACACACAAATCAAGGGACTCATCCAAATGCATGAAGTGATAGGTACACTCTCTTCTAGTTTTCCTTTGGACATTGTAGTATTCCATGTTTCTTCAGGGTTCTTAGCAGCAGGATTGCCTCTTCTATTAATGAAATTGTGTCTCAGGTCAAGCCTGAGAAGGTTGATTGGCCTGATTTGACATCTGATCTGGTTTCATCAAATTTCAAGGGTTTATAGACTTCAAGATTGTTGAAATCATTCTGGTAAGTCAACAAGAGTAGTTCCTAAGATGGTACTCTTTATCAGAACCAATACAGAACCAATATTGCAGGGATGTTTGATAACTAAACACAGAGAGCAGTCAAAAATAAGATTCTGATTATTAATCAGTGGTAATTAAGGACATTACTGTTTTTGTTCGTTTATTTCTTTAGGAGATTATTGGTGATAACTATTGTCTAAAACCAATTCCCAGCAAGGGAACATGCAACAAAACCAGAAAATGTTTCATTTCTCCCTGGTTTCCTCTTATCCAGTCAATAGAAGGGGGGAAGTTTTTATTTTTATGACTTTCTCAGAAAAGATTTTCTGAAAACTCATAGAATCCTTCTCTTGTAATTACATCGTACCTCTATATATTCTTTCTCCATGCAGCATCAATGTGAATTGTGGTCTTCTCTGCTGTCCTAGATCCTGTCCCAGTGAAAGATTTCATGCATAAAAAATATTTGCTAAAGTGGTCTATAAATTATGATGTGGTACTGCTGTGAAGTGTTAGAAGACTACTCTGATGCATCTCAGAAATAGTAGACAGAAATTAAGATAATTTGTTATTTGAAGGTGTAATTTGTAAAGTACCTTCTAGCCTTTTGAAATTAAAAGTGCCATGCAGGCTGGTGTTATATTTTACACAAACAACTGGAGAAGAATCTTCCTCTAAGTAGCTGCCATGGTGCTTGCTATATTTTGTCATATGTGTTCATAATACAGTGCTAGTTTCAATACAACAGAATTAGAATATCAATTGCCTGTTTTTATTAGAGCACATTAGAGTGTTTAACCAAAGTGAAATTGATTGCATTGAATTGCAAATTTCAAATGAGGAAAAGCAGTTGAAAATAAAATTAGGATCACTAGAGAGAAGTAACTATGCTAGATCTACCATACAATAATGCAAGCTTGAAATATGACTGCATATTCTGCTAAAATTGGGTTGTATGGTTAACTTTGTGTACCAGAGTTTACATAGCCTTTAGGTTGTTTTGTGAAACTTCTCTGGGTCTTACTGTCACCGGAATCAACCCATGCGTGTCTACTACAGAGATAAGGCACAATGCTGGTCTTTCTCTAATCTCTGGTTTTAATTTAGTTGCATGGGAGCTAAATCACTTGAAGTAATCACTCAAAAGTTCAACAGTGAACTCTACTGTATTGCTAGTAAAAAATAAACAAGTATAAGGAGGCAGGGCATTTTGTTTTAATCTGATGTACTGCTCAGAGGTCTGCAAAACACAACACTCCCTGCCCTTACAAGTAAGTGGCTGCAGCTCAGCTGTACAGAGTGCTTTGCATTCTCATTGTTTTAAGGTACCCCAGCTAACTACAAAACCAATTCTGCTTATATGATGGAAACATAAATCTCACTGAAGTTGATGTTGGGCTTGATGAACACTTTTCTCCGCAATGTCAAAAGAGGACTATTGCTGGCACTGACCTATATTAGAAGCAAAATGGATAATTTCAAAATAATAATCAACCTGAATGACTTTTCTGATATGGTAATTTCTAGCAGGTAGCATGAACTTTTAAACTTTACCTGGTGAATTTACTGAATGTCAGAAAAATGGGGATAGTAAATGTGAACATTTTCAGGAATTGGAACTGAAGAACTTGCGACTTTCAAACTATGACTAATGTAAGAAATTTTCCAAATCATAGAAATGCAAAAACCCAATAGAAACACCGAAGAAATGGAAATGATCCTTCATACCTGATTATTTTATGATGCTTTGGGTTTTTGTACTTCTCAACTTGGCATCAGGAGTCAGCTCCAAAGGCCCCTCTTCAGTGGTGTAGCTAGTTTGACTGGTCAGTAGTTTACATGTTGTATATTGCTAGAGTTATTATGTAGGTTTATAACTGTTTCTGTTTGCTAAATTAATTGAGGACTATGGTTTACATAGTCAAACTCTGAACCTATAAAGGTAATGTGTGAAACAGTGGCAGTTGAAAAATAAAATATACCCAACTCTGTACCGGAGTCCCACACATGTAAAGGAAACCTACTAGGGAAAATGTATGAACATGCTAGCTTTCAGCTGTTTTTCACCAGAGAATTAAAAAGTATTTTTTCAAGATGATCTACAGGTATTTTTTTCAAAAGAGTAAGGTGGTCCTTAGTTTAACATAGGTTGAGAAATGCTGCCATAAACTCTACAACATAGCTTCTTAGGTTAAGTGGAAAGGATCCTAGAGTTTGAAGACTTAGAAGTAACAGAATTGTAGAATCACAGAATGGTTGGAATTGGAAGGGACATTAAAGATCATCTAGTTACACTCTTCATTCCATGGGCAGGGACACCTTCCATTAGATCAGGTTCCTCAGAGCATCATCCAACCTGGCCTTGAAAGCTTCCAGGGATGGAGCAGCTACAGCTTCTCTGGGAAACTTGTTCCAGTGCCTCACACCCCCTTATCATTAAGACAACTACACACTAAAAGTTTTATACATAGTTTTTATTGCAAAAAATTGTGAACAGATTCTTTTTATTCTCTTTAGAAAACAATTAAGTGCATTATTTCTGTTGCGTTTTCTTGTTTTCTGCATCTCCTTGCATCACCACTGATTGACAGTCCACAGTACCTCCCACTGCTTCTGGTGGCTGGGTGCAGAGCTCCTTCTTGTTGACAGCTGAGTTCTGAGTGGGAGCGAGCTGTTACAACTGAAATTACATGGCATGTGGAGCCTGATTGGAGCTCTGGAGGTGGCAAAAGTTCCTGGAAAGCACGTCTAGCTGGAGAATGTTGTTTAAAGTTCTACCAATGCTTTCCAAATTGGTGTCCACAGAGTACTGTGTGGCATTCTCATGGTACAAGCTGCCCTTGTTTCCAGCCACTTAGTCACATTAAGGTCAGCTAAATATATATCAGTTTCCTGGTTTTAGTTCTTTTCATCTGAGCAACTGATATGCGGTAAAATGGGATTCTGAGGAAGGACAGAACTGGGTTTTGATATTGAAAACAGAATTGTAATTTATATCTTAGATCTCAAAAATGAAGTAAAATGAGGTCTGTGACATCCTGAAGGGGAAGATAGTTCCTATTTCAGGTCACACAGGGAAAGGAAAGATATGTGCAGATTCTCTTTTTGTTAAAATTTGTTCAGGGAAAAGGTAATAATTATTGTAGCTTAATAACGTGAAATTGGAAGTGCCTGTTTAATTCGTGTGTAGAAGGAAAGGCCTCATCCAACCTCCAAGAAATTGCTGTTGTGGCTGCACTGGGGGAAGGGAAATGCTTCACCTGCTCTGAGTATGTCAAGACATCTGTTTCTGTACCACCATGTTACTGCACGTAGTTCTTGACAATGCAGTGTGGCAGTTTGAGCCACATTAGAAATCCAAAACCCAATTTCCAGGCTTCCCCTGACCCCTTCCCACAATTTATCCTAACACCGGAGAGAAACTTTCAGGCCAGAGGCTTTTATAGGGGGAAGGGGAAATATATACACTTATTTACACAAATAAATACTATACAAACTAAAGGCAACTATATATATATACATATATATATATATATAATTACATTTCTGTCAGTCTTTTAAGCCCTCCCTTTAACTTTAGTCCAGGAGAAGCATTTCAAGGCTGCTGGGTAATGCAGCCTTCTCTCGTGGGAGTGTTCTGGGCCCCTGAACACTCCCTACCAACCTCAAGCTGTTTGTGGAAGTTTTTTTCTCCTCACGAAGTTCAAGAAGATAACTTTGAGTCCTTTCTCCTTGATCTGCTGTGTGATCTCTCTTTCTCAGTCTCATATCTCGGTTTGTAGGCTGCTGCAGTGTAGCTTATCAACGTACGTGTCCTGGAATGTTGATTCTTCTTCCGGGTTTTTGGCTGTCCTGCATTTAAATCACAGCAGAGACATCCTCCAGGCCTCTCTCTTCGGTTCGCCTCCAATTTCGCCTGGGATTCTTCTCCCGAGCGCTGAGCTGATTTGTTATCAGCCTGTCCACTTGGCTCTGCTTCAAATGCTGAGCCTTAAAATCCACCCCCCACTAGTCTCAATGCAGTGGAGGGGGAAGCCCCCTAGCCTTGGCCACAGGTAGCTCAGTCTAGTTATACACTATCCCAAGCATTCCGCAGCTGCAGGGCGGGGAAGAGGGCCTAGCCTCCTCCCTCTTACCTCAGGTGCTGTGAATTTTTTCCTTCACAGCACACACTCCAAATGCTGCCTCTTAACTGTGGCCTAGGCAGAGTTGGGGGGGGCCGGAGGGCTCCCCTCCCCCCTGGAGGCGGGGGGAAGAAAGAGCCCAGCCACCCCCTGGCCTTCTCCACCTACACGCAGCAGACACCAACAGCAGAACTGCCAACAGTGTCCAGTGCTGTGTATATATGATTTTTCAGCAGAAGCGAACAACATGAATGGTGATTGGCTCTCCAGGGAACACTACCCTGGCACCAAATCACCTCTGAACCCCCCCAAACTCTCGGGGGGGGGCCAATTTCAAACTATGACATGCAGTCACTGCAGCTATAAGAGCCAGACTGGTTCCTGATCAGAAGGGAAGTTCTGGTGTATTTCTGGCATCTGTTTGGGGTATTGTGTTGTAATTGAGTCTTAATTAATAACAAACCGTTCACATTAAAACTTCAATTAGAAACAATATAGGCATTACTACATCTCTTTGCAATTGTATTCAAATGATACATAGCTGTACAAAAAGTAATCTTTTAGTTTCATATAAGTAAAACTTGCAGAAATTATAATTAGCCTCTCAAAGTCAGCTTTTCTGAAATCTTCTGTCAAAGTTTGGACTTTCCTGCTTATGTACAAGGAGCTAAATTTCCTTAAATTTTTTTGGCTGTCAAGTCTTGAACCCTAGAGATTCTTTGCTGGCCAAGAGTGCAAGCCAGTTCAGGTCTTGCCCCAAATCATCCTGACCAGGTATTCTGCTGCAACTCAAAAACAACTGTCTTTCTTTTGATTTAGAAAATACTACATTATTCAGAAATGATGTGTCTGTGAACAGGTTGCCTTCCATATGACCAATTGGTCCCTAATTTGTGTGTCTGTCTGTGTAACACACTGCCTGCCTATGTGTTGCATTTGTATGAATAGTTCCTTTTCATTTTGTGGACTCCCAATCTCCCTGTGTAGCTTATATTTTATTGACTCCTGTCTTTCCCTTCCAGTCTTTATTCTTTCATTTGTTAGTTCCATCGTAAAGCATTTTATTGCATCCATACTGCATGCTGCTTTTCTGGTATAAATCATTACAACCACACAATATTTGTTGGTTGCTGCAATTGAATTACAGAATAAATTCACATTGACTTCTTAGGATCAGTTTTAATAAAATAACAAAAATATACTTAGAATGTGCAGTGGCTGTTTTGTAAGCTGTGCCCTCACACTTACAAGGACGTAACTCTAATGATAACTGTTAGCACAAAAAAAAATTCTGAAGAATAATTTTGTTGTGGTGACTGTTTCTGCATCTGGATTTTTAGTGAACTCTTTTCTCGATATGTTACTACAAAGTTATTAATTAATCATGTTTCTGTACTACTTAAATGTTACATCCTCTGCCTTGAAAAACATGATTGTGTTACTGATGCAAGGTAACACAATCATGTTACCTTCACAATCATGATGGAAGTTTGACTATATCCTAGCTCACAGTCAGTACAATTAGAATGAAAACATTTGATCTTTTCCTTAACTTCCTTTTGGTTGTGTATCAAAACAGTCTTAAATACAATTTACTGACAATTTGCTGAATTAGTATTATGGAATAGAATAATTAAGGGATAAGTAGTTTAGGATTTCAGATCAGGAGTATGTAAGCATTATTATATAATTATTATAATTATTATATAATGTTGAGATATAATACTGGCTGTTAGTCTAAAGGCTATATAGAAAAAATTACTGCGGGATTTTTGTTCAGTATTGATGACACAGAGGAGTAATGGTGTAGTCTAAGCATTTCTATGTAGAAATGTCTGAGGAAGTAATCATCATATTTAGGATTACAATTATACTTCCTTCTAGGTTGACAGAATTCTTCATTTTCAGTTTGATAATAAGAACAATTTTTCCTTCTCAGCAAACTCTGCAGGCTAAATTTATTTTGACTGTGATAGACACTTCTCTACAGTAGCATTTACATTCAGGTTGTACTGAATGTTTGATTACAAACAAAATTTTTGAAACTGCATTAGCAAAATGTGGCAATAGTTTCCTAAAATCCCATTATAGGATGAAAAGTGTATAAGAAGAATATAATACACGGGAAGGCAAAAGTAATAGATGCAGAATATCTAATGCAGCCTGATTTTAAGAAGATTCTCTAGGGAATGGGTTACAAAATGTTTGACATTTTGTACTGAGTGTAATATTGTTGGACTATCAAGAGGCCCTATGGCTCATATTTCTCTAATGACTGTTACTAGTGTAAAGCTTGTGTCCCTCATCACCATCCTGGCTTTTAGTAAGAATTATATATGTTGTTCTGACGAGAATACTAGAAGACACTGCAGGCGTTGTGAAATATTGGCATCCATAGGGGTATCAGTGAAATGAACATATCTTAATGATAACGAGTACAACATGCTGGATTTACCATGGTGAAAGATTTTTCTTTCCATCTTTTTTTATGTGTGGGTCATGGACAGCACAGACAAAAAGGCTTCTGTGCGGGTTCATGCTCTTGTCCTGGTATTTATACAGTTCTGACAAATAAGTAATTCAGAGTTTTTAAGGCTTTGTAAGAGTGGATATATCTCAGGCTGCATTCCCAATTGCTTCAATATCATCATACTTCAAAACTGTTGGAGCAGCCTCTGTCACACTCTTGACCTCAGCCAATTTAGAGCTCTCCCAAGGATTGCTGGGTGCAATTTGGGAGCTAGCTTGGGCCTGGCACGTACACAATAGGCAGCTGGGACATGGATACCCTGTTTTTAAAGTGAAGAGAGCTGAACAGTATATGTGGGGGTTATTGCATGCCTTAGTGCCAGGGAACTGTTTTGAACATGTTTGGATTAATAGTATAAATGTAATCTCGGTGTCCTGAATGAGCTGCATTTTGTATTGTGCTTGTTCAGCAGTTTAAATAATAATTTTCTGTTTCTATAAGATGTACTTTAGGAAAGGAAAATTGTAGTATTGTTTTACAGTGTATATGTGTAAATTCATCATTTTAAGTGCAACTTGCTAATATTAATCTGAACTCAGTTTTAAGCACCCCATGAAATACAGCAGTCTACGATTCTGAATAAAGCACTGCACTGATATATTTTTTTTGTGATCTTAGGAAAGGCAGATTTTCCATGCTGGAATAAATCATACCTTGGAATCCTACACAGAAGAACCACTACCTTTAGTGGAAGTGTAGCACTAAACCTGCGTTATATGGGAAAACTGTGGTTTAAACAGGTTTTAAAATGGCTTTTGGTGGTGTCTTTGCAAACACATGCTTCTTCTTCCCAGCACCCCCCATGTTATCCATGCAGGAATGTCCTGGGAAGGTGTCCTGAGGTGTTTTCCATTGGCCTTTGTTAACTCCATCCTGTGATTGGGTGTTCCTGTAAGCCCCTTGAGACTTCTAATTGGTTACTCTGTGAATCCTCCTAAAACCTATAAATGTAACATCCCCAACAATAAACGCTCTCTTGCCTCCTCTCCACGCCCGGTGTCCTGTGTCCTGTCTCCCTGCCGGCCATGGGGCCATGTGCACGGGGGGGAGGGGGGAGCACCTCTCCCCTCCAGGCTCAGGGCCTGAAAAGACCCCTGAGAAACCCCTGGAGTTCCCTGTCCCCATCCCTCAAAGCGTCGCAATGGTTCTTCAGATGGAAACGGAACTAGAACTGGGCCGCCCCACGCTGTGGGTGGGGAAAGGGATCCAGATGGAAGTCTGTTTCACTGCTAAGGCAATAAGAATGAGGATCCACTTCTCCATATCCATATAGATACCTGCCTTCAGGGAAAATGAGGCCATGGTGAGACAGAGACGTCTACCTGCCACTTATGGTTTCTCTTGTTTTATATTGTCAGTAGGAATGACCTCTGCACACCAGAGATCTGGGAACTAATGTTTTGTCCCTAAATAAAAAATGTTTCTCTGCAACTATTTATGCTAAACAAAATTTCAGTCAGATGCACTGGATCGCCTGATACAGCAGTGGTGGATGAGGGCTCCCAACAGTTGAGGCCCTACAAGCTCCAGGGCTTCCCATCTTTCTGCTACAGAGATGAGAGGCTTGACAGGTTCCATCTCCATGGGCTGGAGCCTGAAAGCTGTGGCAGTCAGGGATTTTTGGCCAGCTGCTGATAAATGGGTTTCCAGAGTGTAGTTGCAGGGGCAGGATTGGAGAAGCAGGGCTATGACCTGGGGAGACAGGGTGGCTGTGCGGGGGGTGCAGGGCTGGGGTGCCCTGGCAGCTGCTGGAGAAACTGGGGTGGGTGATTAGCAAGTGTGAAAGTACCAAGAATGTTGATTTCACTGAGCAGCTGCTGGGTGCAGTGAGGTTATTTCCTGGAGGAAGTTTCACGTGCTGGGATTGTAAGACTGAAATAGTCTCTCAGTTTCCAGTTCATGGGAAATTAAAAAAGTATTCTTTTTATGATTCAGAGTAAAACCAAATAACCTTCCCTGTTTCCCTCCAAAACTTCTTCACAAATCAGAAATGCTACTGTTCAGCCAGCTTCACTCAACAGTCTTCTGGAAGAATGCACTTTATTCATGCTTGTACTGAGGTCCAATTTTGCAGGCCAGTGCAAGGTTGAAAAAAGTGAATCTGATTGTAGACAACTTATCCATTGTAATACTGACCTTATAAATCACCTGGTAGTTTCTACATTTGATCAGTTCTTTCGTCTTTACATATGATATTAAAACTCAGCTCAGAAGCTAATGCGGAAGTGCTGATTGGAATTCATCCTGATGCTTTTCAGAAAACCAAATTAACATTTGGATTAAAGATCCTGATACCTTTTCCCTGAATGTTTGGAATATTAAAACACAACTCACACTGTAGATGTTAAATGTCAGTACTCAGAATAATATCTAAATCACACAAAACCTAAGCAAAGGGGACATCTAGATAATGCAGTCTGGCTTTCATTTTGTGACAGAAAGCACAAAAATGTTCATTTAGGGAGAAACTGCAGGTGTGGAACAAGCTTCCTCAATCTATATGGCATCTAAGAGGGACCCCCTTCAGAATTCCTTAAATACTTTTCTGACAAGACTGCTTGCAGAGCTCACCCTGTGCCAGGTGGTAATTTTTACAGATTGCTACTCAGACATCACTTTTAAACCTGTGTTTATACTCTTGGCCTTCAGTGTTTCATTGGTTTCAATGCCTTGTTGGATAAGAAAACAGTCATTCCCTTCCGTAGGGATTTACCTGGTATTCATCAGTGTGGCATAGATACTTGGGACAACTGATTTCTTTTTTTTTTTTTTAATGGGAAGATGTGTCACCATCTGCTGAGTTTGTGTTCTTGTTTAGAGAGTCATTACAATCCTTTGTAGTGGATTTTGCACCTGGTTCCTGAGGTCTCAGCTCATTCCCATGTCACAGCCAGGACAAACAGCTCTGGGCAAGTGGCACCTACTACTTACAGTAGACTGCACAGTAACTGTATGTTAGTGTGGAGAAGGCAACCACCACAGTCACTGTCAGGAACTGGATGGTAGATAAAGTTCATCTGAGTGAATCTTCAGCTGTAGTGAGATAGTTGGGACATCTCAGCATACAGAGGAAAGGTGAACTCTGGTGTCCTCAGTGCTGCAGTTCACTCTGCCTGTACTCTTTAGGGACATGGCTGGAGGCAGGGGAGCTGTGGTTGATGTAGGCACCCCAGACAGAACTTACCCATGGTTTTCCTAGATCCCAGAGTACTTATTGAGCAGCAACCCTTTGTGCAAGTGCCACTGGCTTCAGGCAGAAGATGATGCTACTAATTTAAGATGGAAAACTAGTACAATCTGGCTTGAAGTTGTTACTATAGCCAGCCTGTGGTCCTTGGTAATCTGTTTTATTTGGGGATAGTCACTGATCTGTTAGGAAAAAGAACATAAAACTGAATACCTTTCTTCCACAACAAAGTGACAAAAGATTTTTCTGTGTATGCATCACTTGGTACACAGAGGCAATCAATCAGCACCATCCAGAGGGATACAATAAAGGATTCTTATATATCTTCAGAGAGTGGGATGAAGTTATACTTCTCCAAAAAGTACAGTAATATCACAAAACCGAGACCTTTATGGACTCATCTTTGCAGTTTTCTGGATTATATTTTTATGTCATATCTGGTTGTTTTCATGAAAGAATATACGAATGTATCTTTAAATATGCTACTGGGTTAGAGACTGTAACATCATCAGAAAATTATTACCTTAGCGGTGCTTGCACAGCCATCTACTACTGTGCGATATATGAGTGTTTCTATAGAAATGAACAGCAATAACTGTTTTTCTGAAAACAGTGGGGAAATACTTGGCTACCTAATGAACAACAGGAATAATGTTCATTCTTCATAGAAACTTCTAGAAGATGCTTATTTTACACAAAATACTGACAGTTCAGGAAATCAGACTTTTCCAGTTTCAGGTGCTTTCCCCATTCAGCACAATAGGGAGACATCTTTCTTTCCCAATTTTGTTTTCAAGTTCACTATTGAAATAATTGCTTAGTCCATCTTTTCCTAAAATTGCTTGACATACCTCTTCGAAATATCAGTGAAAACCCTGTTCCTCTCCCTGCAAAATCCTATAAAAGGTGAAATCTCTTAAGGCTTTGAAACTCAAATCAAAGTTGTGTTCAGACATCAGGGGTCATTCTTAGTCTACTGAACCTCAGCTCTGACCGGACTGAGGCTGCATGGCTGATTCAACACCCACTGATGCCAGTGCAGAAAAGTCCATCCAAATTCTTACATAGCAGCTTCATGACATCAGATGATGACAGGTGCTATAACTCATGTGCAGATTTAATACAACAGCTGCTTCAAAAATTAAGATGTACTAATATCTAGTAAATGGCCTTTTAAAGTTGTTTTCAAGTTGGAATAAGTGCCCCTACTTTTGTTTAGGAGCTTTTTCATCAAAAATACTTGTCAAATTGCTTAAAAAAGCAATATGGAATTATCTCAGGAAAATGGTTCTAAAATGTATTCATTTTTGAGAGACTTACTTCTTGATAAATAAGTCTATAAAGGAGAGGATCTTGAAAGGCCAACACCTTGATTAAAAAAAATAGAAAAGAAAAAACCACAAAATATTTAATTGCAACACAAAACTGAAGTTTTTAAAATTATTTGTTGGGAAAAAATAGCTTTTGTCCATTTGCTCTAGGAAAAACAAATAGCACTATTTAATAATGGGAAGCAATCCGTTAAAAAAGACAAAACCACTGAATGAGTGTGACTTTGATTCCCTTCCTAGACCATCAAAGACAGTCAGCTGCTTAATTTTTTTTGTGAGAGGTCATCAAGAAATCGCAAGAGAAAGATTAAGAGGAATGGTTATTATGGAGAAAACTGAATTGCATCTGCATAGCACACCCTCAGTCGTTTTGGTGGAGAACGCTTCGGGATTATACTGCCCACATACTTCCAACTTGAGTTTCTGCATTTATTTTACTAGTAAAATACTGCATTCATAGAAAGACATAAAACTCTTGGGATTACTCCATGTACACATTACTCAGAAATTCTGCTGTAGTTCTTAGCAAAATGTATTTTTAGGATTATAGCTCTGGAGTGTTTGTAATTGCAGTCCTAAGAGTGGCTCAAAGGCTGGTGCTGGTTATAACTTCTAAGCCTTAAGGGCAGATCCTTCAATGTTTATTGAGGAAAATTGCTCATTGGTTTCAATGGGAATTTAGCCTCATCAGTAAGCACTGCAAAGTCAGGCCCCTAGAGAGTGCCACTTCATAAATCAATTATAATTAATTCATCAAAGAAAAAAATGCTAATTCTCATTCAGTTTAGAACACCCAATCTCATCTCAAATCATTAGTTACCTAATCATGTAGGAAATTAAAATATTGTTAGAATTAATTGTGTGTGACTCAGCAGACCAAAAGACCTTCAGCTAACAGATCGAGTTAAAACTTTCCACTGATGCAACATGCTAAACAAATACGACTGAGGATTTTGTTAGTTCAGAGCATTGTTTGTGCATAAGATGTTGTGAGGTAAGTCTAATGTGAGATTATTGATAATGCATGATGAAGATAAAGCATTTGTGATAAAGAATGTGGTTATCTGAGGAAAGCAAATGCTACTTGAGATTAAAATCCTATTTTTCCACTTGGGAACTGTGATGACAGCAGTATCTGTCATACCAGTGCTGTTATAAAAGTGATGGAGAAACTGCCTCTGCTTTGCAAATGAACTTTCCTTATTTTTTTAGAAGGTACTAGATGATGTTTAGCACAGGAGCTATATTAATACCATAGTGGGAACCAGTCTTACTGTTTTGGGCCTGGTCATAGTGCTTTGGAACTACAAAGCAGTGGTTGGTGCAGCCATGCTCAGATAGGAGCCTCTTGTGCTGCTTGTCCTTAAAAAGCTTTGGCCCCTTTCCAGAAAAACTAGACAAAGGCAGTGATTTCTGGTCCTATCTGTACACATGGCAAGATGTCAAACATGTGGGACCTTGTGTCTTCTTTTCTTTTTTTTTCCTTTGCAATAATTCTCCATGAGCTTTCAGAAAGTCAGAATCAACCTGTTTATAAAACACATCACAGCTGTGTAAATAAAATATCTTCCTCTATCAATTATATAGGCATCAGAACAAAAGTAGTGCTGCTGAATTCCAGGTATACTACTACTGAATCTCTGTTTGCAGCATAACTGTAAACAAGAAAATAAAATACCTAATGGGCAATGGGGCTGAAGAAGCTTTGGAATGGTAATTTTTGCTTTTCCTGTCTATTCCTGTTTCAAGTGTGCAGCCATTCTACTGCAATGGGAATGATTCTTGTCTCTAAGGTATTGCATGCCTTTAGAATGAATTCAGGAGGTAATGCTTCAATTACATTTTGAGATTCATATCTCACTGAAGAGAATAGGATTTTTTCTTTCTTTTTATACTGATGCTGAATTGGATAGTTCTCTGTAAAAGAGAAGCAAGATTGTGACATCATGCCTAACCCCCAAATTTACTGCAGAGTAGTTTGTATATTCAAATGTAGTGAAAAAAATGTGCTTCAAATTTGCAATTATTAAAACTGCTGCACTCATGGGTTGCTTTGTTTTCTTTTACTGCTCATGAAATGACAGCACTATGGTTACAGTTACATTGACTACACGTAATTAATTTTCTAGGGCAAATAAGATAATAAAGCCTCCCTATGAGCGTATGCTTTCTTAATTAAGTAAATTGCTTTGACTATTTGGCTTTAGTTTCTTTGGTGTCAGTAAAAACAGAACCTCAGAAAGTGTCCATGTGATACAGTTGCTGTGTATTTCTGTATGCCCATTATTAAATGGGTTTTATGGATAATATCAGCAGCCTCTGATATTTTTCTTTTTAAAACGAAGTGTAGCAAACAGTAATGAACTGTGTGCCAGGAAGCATCCCATTCTTCAGTATTACTGCCTGTGCTTAGAAAGTTAGATAAATCCCTCCTGATGTCTTGAAAGTACGTTCAATAGATACTTCACACCATATCTAAATTATTAGTTATACCTTACATTTTACCAAGGAGGCCTCATTTCAGATCTTCATGATAAAGAATTGCTTGCTTTCCATGAGAAGCAGTGTAATTCTGAATGTGAAACATCCCTGCTCAGAAGACACATCAACAGTTTCTGTCTATATATACAAATATCAGGGACATGAGACAAATGCTCTCAGTAGGGTTTTCTATCCCAAAACACTGTTCCTAGAAAACAGTTTGTATATTATTATATTATTTCCAATATTATTATATTCAGAGACAAGCTTCCCAGGAATCTCAGGCCATTTTCAAAATCTTTTCCAACTCAAAAATGCAGGAGGCACAATACTTAGAATCAAATCTTTTTCCCCTGTCATGAGAATGGATGTATAGATCACTGGATCTTTATTCTACTTCTGAACAGTACTGATTTGACTCTAAAGCCTTTTCTTCCAAAACTGCCTGAGCTACTTGGAAAGCAGAACTTGGGATGAACAGGCTGTCCTAGTTTTCTTTTGGAGATAGTACTACTATCTTCTCATGTGTAAAATAAACTGCTCTTGTAAAATGTTGGATCATTGTACCACAGGGGGAACAGGACACATTCCTTCTCCTATTGTGCCTTACAGGATAATTGGCAACTGGGAAGCCAAATAACCAGATAATCTACTTCCAGGGAGCTGCTATTTTGCCACTTTCTGTGGAAGAAAGAGGAGCATGACCTGCCTTTCCCTCACTGCTGAGGAGAGCAACAACTTGATTTCCTTTGTGCTTCCTTTTCAGTTTTCTGAATGTATGGTTCTGAGACTGTACTTTTCACTGTACCCTTTTTTTTTCTTTCATTTTAATGTATGGTAGTTTAAGAAAAAGTAGTTTTGAAATAATGAAACTTGACAAATTTTAAGCATGTGACTGACTGGATGGCAAATGCAGGCCAAATTGTAGACTTAAGACAATAACCAAGGAATCAGCAATCCAGTTTATCACTAAATCTGGGAAATATCAGTCAGCCAAAGTGTCTTTCTGACAGCTGTGATAGCCTTCTTAGCAGAATTTAATCCCTGTCCAGAACTATGATCTTTGTCCTACAATTGGTGAAGTCACTGAGAGTTTTCTCATTGCTTTCAGGAGTTGAGTGGTCCCATTATTCCTGAAGAAATACTGACTGTAATCTGAAAGCTACTCAAGTCAGAGAAAAGATTCCTGCTGTCATCAGTGGACTTCAAACAGGTTTGACCAGTTCCAGCATAAAGCCAAACAACAACTTTTCAGGTATGTCAGGAAACTGCTTAAAAAAGTAAAAATTCATTTGAGAATTGTTAAAACACCCATGCTTTGGTGAGCTTTTGTTGTTGATGAGTTCAGATTGCAAGCTAGCTGTTTAGTTTAAAAGGACACTTAAGGTTTTCCTGAATTAATTGCAGGCTCTTAAAGTCGCTGAAACAAGTAATTTGTCTATCATGACTTTAGTAAAAAGTAGTGATTTTAGCCTCAAAAGCTGCATGCTTGGAAAAAAGAAAGATTGATTCTCTGCCACAACTTGTTTTCAGAAAGATTTATCATGAAACTTGAATTCATCTGATAAGTTGTGTTACACTCCAGTAAATGCTCTGGGCTGCCTTGTGTGAGCAAATAGTATTTGTCTGAGTAATGGCTGCAGAGACGGAGCCATCTGGCAACAACTGACTTCTTTGTGCTTTCTACTGTTTGAGTTGCCTTACTGTGGTAGCTAAATGAGATGTTATGACTAGGGAAGCACCAACACTATTAGTTTTAGAGGTCAAGTTCTGAACACACTTTTCTGACAAATCTCCTAGTATTGCCTGTGGGAATGTTATTTATGTCAGGATTAAGGTCCATATTTGACTGTTAATTTCATGGTTGTGTTGCACAGCCTGATAATAGGGAAGCTCATAAAAATAAAGATACACTTAGCTCTGTGACCAAACTCTGTCATGCATGTGAAAATTGTTTTTTCTTTTTATAATTACAGCTGGTATTTCAGTGTTCTCTGCCAGCCCTCACTTTCCTCCATCCACACCCACTTTATTTCTTCCTGATGCTAACACAAACATTGATTTGATCACTTTCCAACACATTTGTAGAAAAGATCTCCCACAATTTATAGCTAGCCCTGACAGGATTGCTGAAACTAGACAACTGATATATAACTGCGTTGACTTTGATTCTGGTTTATGTATGCAGAGAATACAGGTGTAGATCTGTTTTTTCTTTCTGCCTAAACAAACAGCTAAGTATAGTATCTTTTTAATGTGCTATGAAGAACAGCAGTTACAGCTGGTTTTCGTACCAGCTGTGTTTTACAGCTACAGGAATTATTAATTTCTGTGAAAAGCCCCCATTTTTTATCTTTACTATCCCTCCATTTTCTGCAGCAACGGACCTGTCAGTTCTTATATTGCTATCTGTGTCTATCTTAGCAAGGAATTTGGTACAACAGGAGTAAATCAGTAGATCAAAGAAGCAGTTGGTGCTATGTTTGTCACATATTCATTGCGTGCATTTGGGGATTTTGCTCCAGCCTAGGGTTATTCTGGTCCCTTGATCAAAACAGAGGACCCCTCTGTTCCTACACGTGGTCACCAAGACTGGTTGCAGGCAGGGAACAGCAGGATAGAGAGCTGGCTTTATGCAGTGGGAGTGAGAAGACTTCTAGAGAGAAATTGCTTCCTCATGTTGATTTTTTTTGTTTGCACTGAATGGAAAGTGGGCTAGAGCCTTTTCTAAGAGCCCCTGGGGTAGCAGATGAGGCCTGAGCACAGGAGAAATGTCCCAACAGGTGTTAGCTCTGATTCCACTCCTATCCCTGACTGCCTGTCCACACTGAGAAACAACTGAGCTCACGTGCTATAGGGACTCTGCAGTGCTCTGGACTGACTTTCCATGGCCACCACACAAACAGCTATCTGGTATTTCTGCCAGTGCACAAATTTTCCTCCATCCCTATACCCTTGGGTGCTGGTTCAGGGCCCCATCAGGCTGTATGGCATGTCAGCAAAAGTGGCAGAGAATGGCTTTCCCCTTCCTCCTGCAGAACCCACCACCCATTCCTGATCCCTCATCTGCAGGCTACCCACCAAAATCAGGAATGAAAGCAGTTCTGTACTTGACACCCTTCCCACAAGCTTGTGTTACCCCTGTACTGTAGTGACTGCAGGATATGCACCACAGGGTAGGAAGTCTGAGAACAGAACTGCAGCAGCACTGCTCCCCCTCTGCGCTGCTCACAGTAGTTTTCATTGCATGAGGTGTGAAGGGGTAGAGAGAGGAGGAAATTTGTCACTTTACCAGAGCTCCTACATAACTTGTATACCATGGCAAAGAAGAACTTGCCTGTTCATCTCATTGGACAGGCAGGGATGGGATCCATACGGTTACCATGTACATTTACACAGTCCTTGTACCATGAGGCTATAAAGCACCATGCTGAAGGAAAGGAAGGTGCTGTGAAGCACAAGCCTCTCTGTGGGATTCTAGTGGGATTGTGTTATGGCATGCTGCATGCACAGTCACTGGCACACAGATCAGCACTTGTACAGGCTGGGACAAGGAGGGAAGCTTTTGATTCTGATGTAGCTGTCTGTCACATGGAGGAGTTCCCCCACAGCTCATAACCACAGACATTTTTAAAAGCACAACAGCCTTTGCAACATACACCATCTCCTCTCAGTCATGACCCAAGTGTCAGATACATCGTGTTATTCCCATTCCACTATAAAAGCCTGCATGGAAAGAGTGCACTGACCTGAATTGGACTCTGGAGCACTGACACAGAGATTTGCTTTTCAAAAGCACTAGAAACAAGCCACAGTACTCCAATTTCTGCTGTTTGTAGTGATCTTCTGTGGGATGCATGCACAGGCTCTCAGAGTGGCTGGGGAGTGTGCTTCAGATACACTCTCATGTGTCCCAGAGCACAGATGGCCAATTGGGCGACATAAGCAAAAATAGTTCTCACTAGAAGATTTGTTCAAGCTCTATAGAATATGAATACGCCTGCCATGCTGCCCCAAAAGGGTGATTGTTGCCCTTGCACTTCAAGAATGATTTTCATCCTTTCAAATTTAAGGTTGTCTGACTTTTCAGTCCTCTTCATGCATCAATCATAATGCAAGCCTCTGAGACTGCCAGTGCTAGACTGCTGCTGAAGAAACGTTCAGTCCTTTCATGGCACAGGATAATTTGCACCTGGCTGGATCTTCTGGAATTTTTCGACTCACTGTACCAAGAGAGATGAAGACTAATAGAAGAAGATGGGAGGACAACAACTGACATAGGGAAGTTAAATAAAGATTCCAAGCTAGAATGAGAGAAGATGAAGGAGGAAGGAGTGCTGGAAATTCAAAGAGTCAGGGGCTGACTGTTGATAAATATGGCAGCAGATACTTAGCATTTGATTCATTTTATAGCATGCAAAGGACCTCAGGTTGTAACAGAAACACTTGTTGGTGTAAGAACTTTTTATGTTCATGCATGTGAAGTAGAACTTTGTGACAGTGGAGCCCACTTTGGATTGGCTCTTTAGATCCTTTTCAGGGGCAGGCATGCTTTTCATTTATACTTCAGAGAACAACTACTGGTATAGTTTTCTCCTAAATGTGGAAACCAAGAAGCTCTGCCAATAAAACTGACATGAACTAAGTGGAAATATTGAAGACATCTGATTCAGAACTGTTCTGCTCTGAACCAAAATGCTAATGCAATTTGGGCCAGTAAGTCCCTAAATTGCCTTTCCATGCTGTTGGAGTGGATCTCTGAAGGAGAATTGAAAAAAAGGGGAAAGAGGAACAGAGTCTTCAATGTATTTTTCCCGTTTTTCTAGCCTCCAGGTATCCCTGTCTGCTTTTCTTGACACACTAGCTCTTCTTCTCCTTCTCTCTTCTGTTTCTTCCTCTTTCTTATCTTTGTCTTCTGGAGCAACAAGCCCAAGTTTTTACTATTTTTCATTCCCTCTTCAATACCTTTCTCTTCTTCCTCATGATGTTATTCAGCCATTCTCATCTGGTATTCTTTGCTGAACCTTCTTCCTCCCTTCATCCTGTCCTCAGGCCTTGCCTGAATTCCATCATGATTTCCAGCTGCATCTCTAGCACTCAGGCACTTTTTCCCTGTGGGTTCTCTCAGGCAACACTTCATACATAAATAGCTCCTATCAAGTACCCACTTGATGGTAAAGTACATCCTGCAGCTTCTGCATTCAACCATCTGCAATTATTTGGTCTCATCTGCTGTTACCTTAACTGACATTATCTTTTCTTCCCTGTCTCTTCCTTTTAAAGAAAAGAACATTAGTCAAAGACATTTCTTTACTGCCCTCTGTGTAATGGGTTCCTATGTTCAATATCTGTTTACTGTTGTAAGCATTTTGTGTAGAACAGCCTTGCTCCCTCACTTAGACCCAACAATTAACTGCTTGCTTGCTGTGTTCAAACAGTGTGATTTTTTTTTTTTAATATTTTACCTGTAAGGCCATGTTTCTGCTTGCAACACACCAGAGTGCTCCACAAACTATATCCACAGCATGTACCCTGCAATCTGCAGCTGAACAAGCTGTGAGGATGGTTCTTTTTTCACCACGGACAAGTCCAGTGCAGACTCTCCTGATGACGCTTTCATAGCTGATGTATTTCTTGGATGCTTGTGTGGTTGTAATTGGTTGTAATATTTGTAGAATGAGCTCTCTCATTGCAAAGTTGTGGAGAAGCTGTTTTGTGTTCTTTGTGCTGCTTCTTTTCTCATAGGTAAATAATAGAATCATAGAATCAGCAGGGTTGGAAAGGACCTCTGAGATCATCAAGTCCAACCCTTGATCCAGCACTGCCATGGTTACTAGATCATCCAGTCTCATCTTAAAAACCTCCAGGGAGGGAGAATCCACCACTTGCCTGGGCAGCCCATTCCAATGCCTGATTACCCTGTCTGTAAAGAATTTCTTCCTGATATCTAACCTAAACCTCCCCTGGCAGAGCTTAAGACCATGCCCTCTTGTCTAGTAACATCACAGTAAAGAAAGTGACAACTTTGCACACAATTCTGTTCACATGATCAACAGTGGATTTTTTCATGTTGAATTCAGCAACAAAAAACTTTAAAAAATATTTTTATTGTGTAGATGTCATGATATCTGTCAGATGCACATTGGGAAAAACCTTGGGTTTTTATTCTCCAGATGCTGTTTTTAAGTGACACAAATTGTCTACATAAATACATGTTCTAACATTAGCAAGTTTTGTTACCTTAAAAAATATGCCAGAATTACCAAGAACACATTCGTAAGTTCTTTCAAACCACCTTTTAAGTATTTAAGTTTCATAAATTAGGTTAGTGGTTTAAAATTCATGTTTTGTGATATGGGAATACACCTAATTTTCTTCAGGAAAATGAGAAAATTAAGTCTTCTCTTCTGAGACTTCCTTAGTTATAAAATGGGTATGATGATATTCACCCTTTGATAATGCATATAATTTATTTCAACATAATTGTGACAGCTGAGATATCCAAACTGACAATTCACAATGCATCAACTTAATTAGCACTTGCAGTCCTCTTTGTGAAAATGAGCAGTTCAGCTGAGTCTTGGAACAATAAGGTGATTCTAATTCAAAGTGCGTGACCCAAAAGAAAACAAAAGAATGCTGAATTATTTCAGTAAAGCCCATAAAAATATATTGTAAAACTTTAGTTATAAAGGAATCATGAGTCATAGAACCACAGAATCACAGCTTCATTGAGATTGGAGATATGAGAAGGTCTCCAGTCCAATATCTTTAAACTTAAAGCAATATCAGCTAGGAGTGCAAACCAGGTTGCTTGTGGCTTTCTTTGGTTGACTCTTGAAAATCTGCAAGTGTGGAGACTGTACAATCTCTCTAGGAAACGTGCTTCAATGGGAGACTGTCCTTGTGGTGTAAAAGTTTTTTTCTTATATCCTCTTAGAAACTCTGACATTCCTATTCATTGTCTCTTGTCCTTCTACCCTCTTGGTGGCTCTCTGCTGAACTCACTTCCTTCTATTAACACCTCTTTTTTTTGTGGAGAATCTGAAACTGTATGCAGTATTCCAGATGTGATCTAAGTGCCAAGCAGAGAGTGATAATCACTTCCCTGAATCTTCTGTCTGTACTTAGTACATCCCACAATACTGTTGTCTGTCTTGGCTGCCGGAACACACTGCTGGCTCCTGTACAGGTTGCTGTCTGTCAAGCCTCCCAGGTGCAGGAGTTTGCATAGATTATTATAAAATTTCTTAATGTTCCTGTGGCAGCCTGTTCCTCCAGCCTGTCTAGGTCCCTCTGCATGACACACCTGCCCTTGAGCCTGTTCTTCCCAATTTGGTATCATTTGCAAGTTTCATGGGAGTGCATTCCATCACCTCCTCCAGGTCACTGAGCAAGATGTTGAACAGGACAGGTCCTGGTACAGAGCCATGCAATACTGTAGTTGTTGCAGACCTCTAGGTAGTATGTGAGCCATTAGCTGGCAACCTCTGAGCCTGACCATCCAAGCAATTTTTCGCCCATCTAGCTGGCCTCTCAGCCAGGCTAAAAAGTTCTGTCTTGGTTACTAGACACAGTGTGGAAAAGCTTGGTTATGAAAAGTAGCACTTAAAAATAATGTCGTAGGATGAGCAATCCTTCTTGTTGCTCTGCCTTAGGGTTAGGTTCAGTCAGCAGGCTTGAATGTGAGAATGTGCAGACAGACACTGATTCCCAGTGGGCATCCCCAGTGGGGATGCTTTCTTTAGGTGTAGAACCAAGTTCACTCTTTTTTCCACCTCCCTTAGTCAAGAACTGATCATGGCTAATACCCTTTAAAATATTTATAATTCCTCTATTTATGTATTATTACTGCACTGCAGGGCATCTGGGCTTTTTACTTGATCTTTTCTTGTAAGGGTTTGTGGTTGTGGTATTGCAGTAGTCTCGTATCACTCATTTGGGGTTGTGATAACAGTAAAGGTACTCTCTGGGTTTGATGTTGAGGCTGGATTTCTGTGCAGAGAACACAAGAATCAAAGGTGAACCTTCATGCCTACAACTTGGGTGCAATAAAACCAAGTCCTGGATTTTAGTTTGTGCATATTTTCTGTTTTACTCTTTTGGGCAATCTATACAAATTAGGATTGTATGGAATGTAGAAATGTAGGATTACCTAGGATTTTGGAATAGCCAAGTAGGTGACATCACTACTAAACATTGCACACAGTGGCATATTCCTGTAGGAAGAATACAGACTATACCAGTCCAAAACAGTCTGCAAGCTAAGAAAGTAGAGGAGGGGGGGAAGGAAATTGAACATTTTTTCCTCTCTCTCTTCCCCCATAAAACTACATAGTCATTCCTGCACTGCCTACTGAAAATTGTCTTGGGCCCAAAGTATCCCCTGTGATCTTCACCAAGACAGTCTCAGCAATAGTGTTATTTAATGTGTATCAAAATCACTGCTGGACACATTTAAACAGATAAGAGTAAGGATGGTTGCAAACCAGTACTTGCACCATACCTTGATGCGATTTTAATTGCAAATACAGGTACAACCACAGTGGATTCTGATGGAGGAATCGATAATTTTTGAGACTTAGACCTGAGACAGTCACCAAGTTGCTCAGGCACATCAGGAATTTGATAGTCAGCAGCAGGCACAGGCCAACAGTTTTAGGTGTGTGGGAACTTGTAAAGCACATAAGACTGAAGTTTAGGTACTTCTTGGAAATGCATTTTTTTAGGTCAGTAATTGTGCCAAAAAAAATAAGTACCTGAATTCCAACTGGATCCTTATTTGGTTATCTAAATCTTCTCCTGGCACTTCCCTTATTTTCCAGTTCTTTTTCCCCAGTATGAGTAGCAGTAGAGACAGAGAGAGGGTGCTTGTAGATAACAACAGAGTTAAAACACAAGGAAGTTTTCACTAGGATGAACCTTGGATAAGAACCTTGTTCATGTTTTACTTTCCCTACTGCTTCAGTGTTTTATGGTAGTGTATCTTTATGAACTTGAGCATGGAAATGCATTTACAGGTCTCAGCAAATGACATATTTCTAAATTGCCACTTTTCACTGATGAAACAGATGACAAGACTCTTTGTGTACAACAGCCCTTATCGGGTAAAGGATGATTAGATAAGGAGAGCATTTAGACTAACCAAACAGGACTCCAGAAATCATGAAATATGACAGGTGTTCACTATCAAGCATTGGAATAAACTGCCCAGAGTGGAATCGCCATCCCTGGAAGTGTTCAGAAGGTTTGGGGATGTGCTTTAATGGTGAACACAGCGATGCTAGGTTAAAGGTTGGACTCGATCATCTTAGAGCTCCTTTCCAACCTTAATGATTCTATGATTTTATCTTTGTAAATGTATCATGTTTGTTTATTATTTGATATTTAATTTTACAACTGTGTGGCTTTCTATCAGAGTTATAGGTTAAAAATATATATAATGCAAAGGATATGCACAGTGGCTAAAATAAAATTATGTAAAGATTGATGAAAGCTATGAAGTGCTGAATCTTAAGACAAAACAAAAGGTGTTTTTTTGTGCTTCCGAAACCAAACATTTTATCATTGCAAAATTCCATAACATGTTGCCAGTAAAGATAATGCTTACAGAACCTTAGGACAGCAGATTATCTTTCTGTATTTCAATCTTCCTAAATGTTGTTAGATTAAATAATTGCTAATAATTTTTACAGCTTCTGTTTTTGTAGATGCAACTGACAATTTAATGTTGCTGAAATTAATGATTTTTTAGCAGCAAACATTCTATTATTCATCTGGTTTATTTTAGCCTAGATACTCTGCATAACCTCTGGGCTTCTAAAGCATCCATGTAACTGAAGAACTTGGTAACTTTTAGCCACCTCTGAAGACAGAAAATTGTTTCCCATTTATTTTAGAATTGTGTAAGACTTTATGGTTTAATCCTTATCAGTCCATTTGAGTCCTTTGCTTGATCAGTCACCTTCATCATTGTAGGTATTTCACCAGGAGAACAGCATTCAAATGCTTTCAACCCTTGGGAACTGGCACAAAATCCCCGAGTATCATGACACACTTGTGTCACTGGCAATTTAAAAAACAAAATTCAGATACTTTAAAGAGGTAGTTGTGTAAATTAAGAATAAACCTGCCATGTGTGTATGTACTAGTTATCCTAAGTATAACAGTTAATTGCATTCAGTTTAGTGATTTTGAGAGGTGGAAACTTGATATTCTGGTAGACGTAATGTTGTTTATTAAACTGCTACTGCTGCTGAGGGACAGTCTCACAGTCTGTTTTATTCATCTGTCATTCATCAAAGGACAACAAAGATAAACAAAAGGTGATGTCATCACTGTGCATTCAGCCATCACAAAGATGCTCTACTACAGTTACCAGCATAATATGGAACAGAAAGAAAATGTACACCACCACCTGTAGGCTGACCACCTGCTCCTGAGAGGGACTTGCACAGCAGTGCTGTCTCCTCCTTCCAACAGTGAGATGGAGCTGACCATGATGCTAATAAGGGAAACCAGAGACGTGTCAGTTGTCTGTTCCACCTGTCCCAATGGACCTGTGCTTTTATGGGATCTTCCATAACCATAGTGATACATACACATTCTCTTACTATTTACCTTTCTCTCAGTAAGCTTTTAGAGCTGATGCTTCAAACTTCTGCTTTCATTTCTTCATAGGGGTGGTCAATGTTATCCCAATACGCTATTGTAAGGATATCTCCTTTCACTCTCAGACCCTTTGTACAGCAGAGTGAATATGTCAGTAATTCTGAAGATATTTTCCAATACAGTTGCTCATTCTTCTCCTAGTGCTTTTGTCTCATATCACGTTTTGGGATCTGCTTTTCATTAAGCAAGCAGTCTCCTAAATTTTAAGGTAAGTGTATACTGGTGTCTTATCCCCTTGTGCACTAAGCAGTCAATTGCCACATAAAGGCACCTTTCATGTAATACCTGAACTGCTTACCAAAGAACTGAAAATATGCAGTGTGTGAAACTGAATGTAAAACTACAGTGAAAGCAGGAGTCATGAACAGAACCACATTGAATGTCCAGGGAATGCTGGAGTAGAGTTAACCTTTTCTTTTGGCTCCTTTCCTTGTCAGAATAGAAAATGCTGATGGAGAAGGGTTGTTGTGTTTCCTATTAACTTCACTCCCATTGCCTAGGTGTATTTCTGCATCTGGTTATAATACTTCAATGCCTCTGCTATCATATCTTAGTGAAGGGACACAGGTGGCTGTTTGTTCTTTAGACAGATGATTCAATTCGTATTATAAACAAAAGGCCAAAAGCAAATGACTTTCAGCTGTCAGCCACAATGGTGACATTATGTGTTGCAATTATATGAAGTGTTCCTCTGACATGTAGTTATGAGGCAATAGCATGGCTAAACAGAATCAGCAGAGAGGTTTGCATTCACCAATATTGTGAGTGGGGCTTTGGCACCATTCTTGTTTATCAGGTTTTACCTAAAGTATAAAATTACATGATAGATGTGAAACCTGAAATGGTAAGCTGTGCTCCCGTCCTCCCTGTCATTCAAATCCATTACCCCAAAGAAGGTAGTGTAAGACCTAAATGGATGAAGTAGCCACCTTTTGTAAAGAAGCCTAGGTGGTTTCAAGTCTTCCATTTGGAGAGGAGAAAGCTGTGGGGATGTGCTCAAGGTTTACAAAATCATGACGGGTTTACAAAATGGATATAAATGCATGCCAAACTTATTCAAGAAGTCCCACAAGATTGGAAAGAGGGAACTGTAGTTTAAAACCGATAAAATCAAGTAGTGAACCAATGGAAGTTTACTGTTACCACAAGAGTCTGTGAAGAGCAGAGACTATTGACAGGTTTTCAAAAAGAGATTGGGCAAATTAATGGACAACAAGCTGATAGACGCTATAGGGAATAGGCAGACAGGGATGAGAAGATCTGCTCTAAACTACCCTACTCCAATAACTACGGACACTGGATGGAAAGGAGAAAGAAATAAAGAATAGACCACACAGCTGAGCTAGGTGGACTATCGTTGTGAGGTCATAGGCTGTCTCTTGTGATCTAATGTCTGCTTCCAGGTTTTTGCCCAGGTCATGGCACCTGTGAACTTCCCTATGCAGCCACAGATACCTCTTAGTCTGTAACCAACTTACTTCTCAGATAATAAGTCATCATCTCTTCTGTCATGTGCAAATACCCCTCTCTTCCTATTGCTGCAGAATTGTAAATGATTTTCTATAAAGACACTAGGGTACCTATTTGAGTGCTTTCTAAATGTGCAGCTGGACTGCTTTTTCTGATGTGCAGCTGGATCTCCCCTGTGGAATGCTACACAGATTGTCTCTTTTCCTACCACTCATGGACAACAGAAAAACTAGCCTTTTTTGTGTATTTCAAAATGCTGCTGAATCTTTCCTTTCCTATATTTAAACATCTTTTACCACATCTCATGAGACAGCTTTCGTTCAGGTTTTATTGTACTCTCCTCTGAACATTAATTTGTCTCCATCTCTATTAAAAAAATGATTTCAAAAAGTGTTCAAAGGGGGACATCATACTCCATGTATAACCTCACATACTGGTGAGGAGAAAGTTTGAAATTAAGAAAGTGAGATAATATCAGACTCTGGAGAGAGCCCCACAATGTTGATATGTCTCACCTTGTTTACTGGAAACCATTCATACCAAATCCCTGAGTCTTATTTTAGAACTGGGTCTGCATCCATCATACAGTGCTGTCACCTAGACCATGTTTTCCATTTTTTTTGTATGAGAATGTTGTGGGTGACTGTGCTAGAAAAATCATGTTCAAATCACATCAAGGGCTAGATAACCTGGCATGAAACTAGTCTGGCTTGATACAATTTCTTCATGACATACAAGGATTGTTTCTCATTGGTGTATTATTTATTAGGTAGTTGTAAATTGTTTGTCCTTTATCACACTCCAGTATTGTTTTGGATATTGAAGTTAGGCTGAGTTGTTTAATTTCTCCAGTGTCATCTCATTTCCTTTTTTTATATCTGGGTCTTCCATCATCGTCAGGGGCATCAGTCCTGCCTCTGTATCCCTCCAGAAGTTCAGCCTCCTCAGGCTCACAGTCTCTTTTCCTTCACTTTTATGGCTCTTCTGGCCTGCACTGTGCTAACAGTCTCATGACAGTCACCTATCTCAGGCATTGTCAGTTATTCATCCTCTCTTTCTACTTGTAAATAACCCTGGTGTATCTCACTAAGCACCAACCACTTGTTAAGTGTTAAGGGAAAACCCCTTTTTTCTCTTTCCTGGAGCATTTCACATCATTGGGAGTAGCCCCTGGTGAATAACCACTTTGCTCTTCCCCTACAAATCCACTTTTTCTGTGATATTTATTGATCTCAGCAGTGGTCAGGCTATTGAGACCATTGACTATTACACTGGAGACCTTCCTTTTACTCTGTGGTCCATCTGTTTTGACCCATTTCTCTTTTCACAGACTTGAGTTTACTTGCATGGATGTATTTTCCTCTACATGTTTTTCATTTGCTAAACACAAGGTCTGTGACAAGGTCTCCTGGATATTGTCACAGCACACGTAATGGTAATGACAGAGTAGCAGTTGAGGAATCAGTCTACAAGGTAAAAACAAATATAGTGGTAAATTTCTTAGTATATTAACTCACATAGTTTCATAGTAAAAGAAAAAACAAAACACAAATAAAATGTGAATTCCAAATAGAAGATGTTGTTTAATTGCTCCAACGTGTACTAAAAATACTCTGCTAGCCATAATACATCTCTCTTTATTTGAAAAATGTATTCTGAGTTCTTTCACAATTCTTCTAGATTCCAGTAATACCTAGTTAATCTGAATAAAGCGTACTGTTCTCCTAGCATATGACTTTAGATCTACAAATCAATTGTCAGCCATGACATGACATTTCAAAGCTTCTATATAATTTAAAAAAATCAGCTCCTAACAATACTAAAACATCTTACTGAAATACACTAAGTTAGTAATATTCCTGGGGGAAAAAATGTTTGCTTACAGTTTGTCCCTCTTCTGGTATTTCTCTTTAATCTCATTCCCTATATCTATAGTTTTGCTTCCAAGAATTAATATGACAATCATTAAAGTAAACATTCCTTCTAAAATCTGTCAATCACTGTCGACATTTTTTCTATGTTTTATGACATTTTGCACTTCTAGAAACACAGTCTTTCCATCCTTTGCTAAATGTCACAGATAGTGTAAAATACTATTCTAAGTAAAATAGTTTTTTCACTTTTTAAAAAAGCACAAATTTATCTCCCAGAAAAAGAGAAAATAAGTGATAGTTCTGTATCTTTTCAAGTGTTGCAAAAATCAGAATACAATATTAGTAAGACATGTTTCCAACACAGCTGTGTCTCCTCTAAAAGTCAGAAGTTTCAATTATTTACTATTGCAGGGTACTCTAAATTCATTTGTCTTGAGTTAAAAGCACAGCAAACAGAACTGAAACTATGATGATAGCTTGAACAATTTCTGTTCTGCTGTGGAACAGTGTTTTCTTTCTTCAGTGTCCCTTCTGAGGCTTTTCAAAGCTAATCTGTTAAAAAGTAAAGCTGCTCCTTTATTGCTCAAGGTTTTTTTTTTTTATTCCCTGATAAGTTCTTTTAAAAATTTAAAAATCTATAATAAAACTATTTAGATTTGGTTTAAAAAATATTATTATTCATGTCATCTAAGAAACAGTTGGATGAAATGTCTTTTTAGGCTGCCTTAAACATTTTTGATGAAGCACTTCTGTGTTGAGAAAATTTTACTTCATTGGAATCAAAATATTAATGGAAATGTATTATCATGATAGACTTAATTGGGAGTTGCCAAGCATCCCTGAGGTTTCAATCACACTTATTCTATTCATTTGTGTGGGGGTGTGGACAACAACTGACTTGGATTGGCCAGTCCAAATTTCTTGATTATCCTTTGTGCAAAATGACCCCTCTCTTTATACAAAATGTGAAGAACATTATTTGTGTAATTAAAAAATACTCAGCTGGCAATATCCTTGAACGCTTGAATTTATTACTCATCTCAGAGATTTACATTTCAAAAGCAAATATATTCCAGAAGTTTTTGCTTTGTTTGTTTTGGTTTTATCTGAGAAATATGTTCCTTTTTTCCTAGTAATAGTGAAGCTTGGATTACAGTTTCTAAATTGCTATGCATAGAGCAATTCCAAATAACATGCAAATTTGCTTCAGAGAAAGTGGTATTGTTGACAAACAATTTGAATGCAGTGTCATGGGAGTACTAAGAAAGCTTCTTTCAATCTTCACAAAAAGTTAAGCAGGAAAAATATAAAGTGTCTGTCAGTCACCAGTGTGAGGAATTTTTCAAAAGTACTTAAGGCAGTTCTTTGCAGGTTTTAAGACATTGCTTTAGTGAGTATTTCCATTTTCAATCAAATATGTGTCTCTGAGTTCTGCATACATGACTGATATTAATCAGCTGCCTACATTTGTTGTCCAAAGTCTGAATCACTCCAAATCAGAAATAAACCCTGATCTAAGTTTTAATTCTTCGCATGGAGAGACTCTGGGATTTTCACTTCTGCTTTCCCTATGGGTGCCTGCCAAAAGATAGCACTTCTCATTGCCAGTCAGTCCTCCGTAGAAGGCATCAAGAATGGTTGAAATGAGTCATTCACCAGTATGACTAGCAGAAACAGCAGAAAATTAAGAGCTCTGGTTATGATTGTGCTCCTGTTGTTCCATACCTAGTCTGTTAGCTCCCCTGCTTGACTGCAGGTTTCCTGGTGAAATGCTAGTCTAGTTTGATTCTTCATGTATGTTGTCTTTCCAGCAGAGGTGTTGAAAAAGGGGATTTCAGAAAATTCCATGGTATGTGCTGAAGTACCAGCCACACTTCTGAAGGATGGGGCTTTTAGTAAAAGTAGAGACTGGAAATACAAAAAAAAGTTTCTGCTGCTGCAAGCCAGACAGAGGTAATGGAAACAGTTGAGCCTGTGTCTCCCTTGGTGAACCATTCTTTTCAATCTTCTGAGACAGACTATCAGCAGTGATGAAACTGTTTGGAATTGAGAGCTACATCCCCAGGCCAGCTGAAAAGGACACAAAACACAGGATTCAAAGGTAGATCATCCTCCAGGCTCTTTGTGGTTCTTGTTACAGAGGGATAACATCTGTGTCCCAGTTTGCAGAACACTTCAGCTAGAAAGTGATATCTTTGCCCCATCCCCTGAAATACAGGCAAGTAATTTTCAAATTCTTTCCTTTTGTCAGTGGTCTAAGACCTGTGTTATATGCAGCCATATGTGATTTTATCCTCAATTTTGACACACAAAAAATCGGAGTCACAGTCCTTAGAAAATAAGGGTTAAAAAATGTTTGATGTTGACCTGAGCAAAAAGAAAAAATCCCAACAGTGCTAAGCCATTGTGGCAGAAGGATGAAAACTTTTATTTTCCTGGGTTTGGGGTTTTTTGGGGAGGATGGCTTATTATCATGATCTTTCAAGGTAATACTTATCAAAAGACATGTCAATTACAGGGCTTTCTGCTCATAATAATGAAGAAATTCCAGACAGGTAAAGGATTCATAATATTTTAGCTTTAGCAGTGTCTTTGACCAGTCCACTCAGCAGTGTTTCTCTTTTTTCCCAAATGTCACACTATTGAACACCATTTTGGTCTCACCTTCCCATCCTAAAATGAGAAATTTAAAATTGTCTTTAGCTTTTTCCATTCCCTTCTATTGAAAACAGGAAATGTGTTTTGGAATGACAAGGACTTCAGTGTCTCTAGTAATCTGTCATTGGAATTCCAACATGGTCATGTTCATCCTAAGAAACAGGAAAATTTACAAGAACTGCACAATTTCAGTAGGAAGGTATCACTGAGTACATAAACAGCAAGTGTATGGGGCAAGTTCTTTGTTCTCTTTGTGTGAGCAACGACAGACTTCCCATTGCCAGAGATAGCATGTGTGCCACAGCTGACCCTACCCCTTGTAGACATTCCTCCCTTCCCACCCCAGGACTGTGGGTGAACTGGCACCCATGGAGGTGCAGGTCTCGCAAACAAAGCATGTGAGTGAAGCAGACTGAGGAGATAATTTGGCTAAAAAGAGCTAGCTGAGCTCTCCAGTTCGGTAATAATCTGTGCTCCTCCTAGTTCTCCATGTGATAAAAATAAAAGATTTTTCCTTGAGATTTAGTCACTCTTGCAAGTAGAATATATTAAATCCATTTCCTTTACCTTTGTCCCTTCTTCCATGCGTAATCTCGCTAATGTCGTTTAGTATCAGTTTGCTTCACATTAAGTCAGTTTGAAGTTTTTAATGGACTTCATAGCTCTTCTTGCTGTTCAAGTGCTCTCAGCAACACAGAGTCATGCAAATCTCTGCAAGTACTTTGTTAAAAACCATTCATACAGCCTCCTCAAATGTTTTAGCCATTTCTAAATTTATCATTTATTACAGTGCTATGGACACTAAGGGTATCAAATTATTAAGAAAATTGTTATCAGGGATTTAGTTAAAAGGAAGCTTTCTCCTTCTATTAGCTTTAGCACTAAGAAAAGGAAGTACTTGTTTCTAGGTGTATCCAAGCTGAAGTGACTTGAAATCTGCCTATTTCCTTTCTAATATATATTACTTCTCATATAAGTATGTATTTGTAAATACAAGTCTCTCAGTCAGGCTCTATGCAGAACTGTACCATTTGGTAATAGAAATAAAAAGAAAGCAATATGAAAACAGAAATAAAATGGTATCCTATGGCTTATGTCATTCAGTGAACACTGTTCCTAGTAGAGTGTCTGTCTCAGTAACCAGCTCTCCATCAAATCTTGAGGGAACATCTAAGGTGAAGTAATGTATAGAAGACTATTGGTTTCAGTAGTTTGATAAAAAGAATATATCTGAAAATGAGTGGGTTGTTTTCTTGGAAAGTGGAAGACTAGATGCTACTCCATAATTGAATTGCTCCAGAAACTGAAGCCCGGATCTTACCTCTCCATAATATGGGGATACGAAAAACCTGAATCGAGATCTGTACTTAATCCTGTGCATAGAGCTTTTTTTTATTTTTTGTTTCATCACATATTGAAAATGCAGATATTTATTTGAACATCAAATTCTGTCCTTTATTTATGCTCCTATGATAGTTTTTGAAAATAACTGATTTTATCCAATGTCACGTAACTATTGTCCACAAATGTGATGTTTTAAACTCTTTATAAGGACTGAAAAGAGGCATTTTGAGAACTGTTCTCTGCCTAAGCACACCTGCATCCCCAAAGCTTCAGTTAGCATCTTCACAGTCTTAACTATGCACTCAGTACTTTTATCTACCTAATAAGGGTTTGTGGTGACATGAAACTGTGCAAGCAAAATTGTTGCTGATATTCTTCTGAGAAAGTGATTAAGGATGTGCGATAGTGATTAAGAATCAATATGAAAGGACTCTCTTGAAGCTACACTTGCTGCCGCTTTTAATACTAGTTACTACTACTACTACAATTAGGTGATCGAGTTATTATCTAAAACGGAGAAATCCTGCCTTGAACTGCAGAGCTCTGACAGACATCCAGGACACTATGAGAGATAGTGCTGAAGTTTTGTTCATAATTAGTTCCTTGAGCTGCCACTAGTTTAAAAATTGGCTTAGGTTAAACTAGTATCAACAATGTGCATGTCTGCTAGTTAAGGCAAGCAGGTGTATCTAACTATGAGACTTAGCATGCATATAGAAAGGAGCGATGAAGAGTGACAGAACCTGAGTGCTGCTGCATGTGGATGTTAAATATTTCCTGTTTCTAAATTAAGCCATCTGTCATCTCTACTTATCTATTAATTGGTGCTTATAAGCCCTTATCCTGCATGTGCAAGGAGAGATCTCCACAGTAAATGTGATAAGAACCTAAAGTACACAGCAGACAATGCTGAGTTCAGAAATACAGAGTAATGGACCAATTCATGGTCAATGGTCTTGTTAAATTTGGCTCCTGTTGGTTTCAGTTTAGAAGAATATGAAAATGCAGGCCTAAATCCAACTCCCTTAAATTATCTCTGGCTTTTCTGATTGCGATGACAGTTCAGTGCATACTCAGATTTACATATGTATTTATATCTTCTTTTGAATAAAATTTTCCTGAAAGGGACTATTAGTCAGAGTATGCAGAATCTGACTTTATGAAACCAGAATCTATAATCCTGATCCATCCTTTTGTATAAATTATCCCAATTCATAAAAGACTTAATACTGGATTGAAGGATGACTGCATATGGATTTCTTTGTAGCCAGGATTCGTTGAATTAGCAACTTAAGAAGAAGACTTGAGCTCACCTTTTTTCTGCAATGGTGGTTTGGCTGATGAAACATGCAAATGGCTTTGTAAATCTGCTTTTACATTAATCATTGTTTAGTCAGCAAATTACTCTGTCTCAATTCATGGCTGTTGTCACGCTGTCCACTTCAGTGGGACTCAAGATATGTTCACTGCCCCAAACTAGTATTCTGTCTGTGGCATAGCTGCTTGGAGTCAGTTACACCTGGATGGATGCTGGTGTCAAAGGGAGTGAGCGTGAAACCTGGGGCCTGCTGCCACTAATTGTAGGCTTTAATTGACTTCAATGGATATTGCAAAATGACCATACATTCAAAAAGACCAAGTTCTGGGACTCAGGACAGTCTGTCTTTTCACAGTCTTCATATCTGATATCTGATAGATAAAGGTGGGGGAATTGATGTGGCGTAGTTTCTTCTGCTCCTCTTGGAAGGAAGATGGGTCTGGCTGCATCTACACTGGTGATATCATTTGAACTGTCAGGTAGTTTTAATGCAACACCTTTCCACTCACTACTCGTGCCTTGTTGTCCTCTCTGGTTTGGTTCTGAGGTTCTAGTTTTGGTGCGCATGAACGTGTCCTACGCACTGGAGTTGTGCTTCAGTGCTTGAGGGAACATTAGGACTGGAGCTCACAAGCCTGTCCCCAAGGGCATACCTAATCTGCACGTGCCTTCAAATGATTCTTAACCATCAACAGCTCACAAAGGATCCTGACACACTTCCTGTCCTCCATAACAGAATAAAGAGCATATATGCTTTCCTGTTAGCTCTTGACATCAAACCCCTAGTACTTTAAAACCCTGCTACTCCAGCCTCCTCCATCCATCCTTCTGGTTTGAAATGCTCAGCCTTTATCTTCTGTGCTGAACCACATGCTGAACCCCTTATTTCTTTCACCACTTTTTAAAATTATTCCTTTTTCTCCTTCTCTTTTTTGCATTGGTAACATCTATGGCCCCTCAAGTGTCTCAGAAAACTAGCATAGTGTAACCTGTGTCCCTGGGGAAATAGTACATCTCATAAATTTGAGCATTGAGAGACAGAAGTGTCTGCAGAAACAGTGTAATTCTGTGGTAATATCAGGAGATATTGCCTTATGAGCACCAGGAGCTAAAATAGGACTTGTGAGCAGTGAAAGATTAGTGGAGACAATGAAAGTTGCATTCCAGAAGATGAAACACTGCACCATACTTTTGGGCTGAAATAGAAGACATGACTGTTCTGGAGAGTTTGAAGATGTCTTTGGATGGGAGCATAGCACAAAGCCTTCTACTCATCTGGTAGTCTGGGTACCATACAGTCTAGAGGACCATGCAGGGCAGTCTGGAGGAGAGCATGATCTCCAGTGCCACTCCATCATGCCTTCTCTTCCTGGATCTGTCTGAATATTGCTGAGGGGTATATCTAGGGATACCTCTTTGGCCTGCACCACAACCACCTTCAACAGTCCCATGAACCAAAGTCTGACCAGGTAAGTGAAGAGTGTTTTAGGCACATCTTTGGATTTGAAGGACAGGCAGTGCACAAGGCTTCTAGGTGGAGTCTGGGGTTTGGGCTTAGAGCTGTGGTGAAAAAGCTACTTGTCATTTGTCTGCTTAACAGGGTTACAGCATAAAAATGTGCCTTTAGAACCTTAAAGTTCCGCTATGACTGTGAACTGTGAGAGAAATCTTAATGCATAATAATATTTGAAACTGCCTGCCCTGAACGGCTGCCTGGCTCAGCCTTGACAACTGCAGCATCTTGTGAGAATAGAATTCCCCCACTTTCCCAGAATAAGATCCTGTCTTCTGGCTTCTTCCCTCTCTGAGCACAGCAGGTTAAGGGCTGATGACATGACACAACGTGCAGTAATACTTGGTGTTGGGGCAGCAGTGAGAAGTTTTCAAGAGAAAGAAGCTTAGCACAGTGAGTGCTGAGAGGAACTGAGTAAGCTTTGGTGGTGGTTCTGGGCCCACACCAAACTCATCCTCACAGGTCAGTGCAGGAGGACAGCAAAGGAAAGGCTTTGAATCCTCTGTTGCTTGCTCCAGACTTCCAGGTGTTGTGACTACTCCTTTAGATAGCCCATGATGGTCAGATTGTTTTGATGCCAATATGTCCGGTTTTACTGTTTGGCTACATTACTTCCTACAGTGCTTATCCCTGGACTTCTTTCCTAGTTCTCTTCCCCTTATGATTTTAATATCTCTAACACTCATCTCTTCCAGTGCATAAGTTATAGGCATGTTCCCTTCCTCTTCCATCCGACTTCTCCCCTTTAATAAAGTTTTCCTATTGGCTTCATCAGTTTTGCAGTAAACATTTGCAGTTGGAGAGGGAGCACCCTTGCTTCCAGAGTCACAGATTTTCATCTCCTGTTGTGCTAGAAGTCCCTGTTCTCATGCTCTTGCTGTACCTCCTCCTGTGCAATGTGGGGCTTAGGCTCTGGCTCCTGGAGAACCTGTCCCTCTCTGGTGCAAACTCACTGGTGCCACACAGTCTGCTCATCTGGCTGTTTCTCTGGCAGCTCAGCAGCTCAAGCAGGGTTTACTACACACTGCTGAGGCCACCATTCCTCCAACCCCAGGCTCAGGGCCACCCTGGGCTCTCCCTGTAGCTGGAGATGTGGGTGGGTGCAACTACTTTGAGGAGCTGAATCCCGCTCCTAGTATTCTGACATGACAGAGGTGTGCCTTCCACTGCTTCCAGCTCTGTAAGTGGTACACACTCTATAGCTTCTGGTTATACTGTCAGTAATATATGTATATCTCATGGCAAAATGGATTCTAGAGGGTGGTATGTCTTATTATTCTTTGGATTTGTTTATAGTAAATACCTCTCTCATTCCTAGAATTATTGCCGTCATATTAATACTAAAATTACATACTAAATGGTGTAGTAATATATTTTTATGACAGGGTACCAGACTTACAAGATATCAGTGTAAATATACTGAGCTACAATATGTTCCAGCGATTCAGTTCTTTAAATGTGCCTCTTGCAATATGACTGAATCAGGCTGAGATGGGCATAGGGAAAGGATGGAGGTTCTATCAGTGTATGGTGAAAGATAGTCTTATAGCAGAGGGAGTGATAGGACCTGTGAAAGTGAAGACCTATTTCTCTGCTGTGCTAGAGGTTACAAGTGCAAACTCAGACAAATCAATGTAAAATATCATTGACTTCAGTGACCTAAGTTAGAAGGGCTAGTTCAGGAAAAAGGATTTAAGTGTTTTACAGCATGAACAGCTAGATGAATTGCTCCTATTTCACCTATTTTGTACTATTCAGAGGGGTCTCATCCATCCTTTTTCCCCTGAAACCTCATCTTAACCTGATGCTGAGACACTTCTCTTCCTTTTTGCAGGGGAGTTTAGGTGCTGGGGAAAAGGCCTTAAGAGGCAAGATGTTTTCAGAATAGAAACCTTAGTACTGAACTCAGCCGCACAGATCAATAGCTGTTGAAAACTCAGCTTACTGCCATGTTTTGCTAATATTATCTCTCTCCACAGATTCTCACTTCCCGAAAGCGTCAAAAGAAGTGTAATGTGCTAAGCCAATCTCATTTTAGTTGTTTTACACCATTCCCCTGCCTTCTCCAATGCTCTTCTAGGGAGTAGGCTAAGTCATATTAAACTGGGCTTTTTTTGGAAACCAACCTCAAAGAAAAGGTCTGGCACAAGGCAATGTTTGTAATACTGTTAGTGAATACTTTTCATGAGATTATTCCCTGGAATAGGTGACTCAGATCTTGTGTTGGCTGTAGTTTTGGGACAAGACATAAATTCTAAGTTGTTGTGAGTTAACCTGAATTTATGAAAGTGAGGAGACTGTCTGGCAGGGCAACACGCACACAAGCACACACACACACATACACACACACACTTAGGCACTGTTCTTCCAGAGGTCAGCAAGTCCCTTTAATTGTTTTCACAGGCATTGTCAGGGAGGGTTCTCTCTCTGTAAACCATTCTGTTTTTCTCTGAAGGTTTGGAGAAAGATACTCTTTTTGTGTTGGATGCAGCAAATATATGTCAGCTAATTAAACTTATTTTGATACTCTGTCTAAGTATGAAATCCTCGATGTCTATGATTTCTTTTTCAAAGTGAGATCTATCACATTTCCATTTTCTGTGTACCTTTTCATTATAAATTGGAGGAAGTTTAGGAAAATAATCTAAGCAACTCTGTCAGTTTTGTAGCTTGAAGGAATTCTGTAGACATCCAGCTACATAAAAATTTTAACTAAACATTTAATTTCAATCCATCTAGCTTCTCCATCTTTCAAGCCTTTTGAGGCAGAATAGTAAATACAAAGGCACTGTGGGTAACACTGTTTGTTTCAAGCAGCTGTGAAATGAGTCCACTGGGTACAGTACTAAACAATTCAAATGACCAGAACTGAATATTACTGTTAAATGAGTTGTGTAGTTGCAAGCATCTGGTGGGTGGTGACCAACAATTGTTTTATCATGCTCTTCTCTTCCTTCATTTTTTAACGCTTGTGTAACCTGAGTAATGCATGTGATTTGGTACTCTCTGGAACACAGTGCTGTACCAGTTTGCATTTCAGTTATCATGGTGAGGTTGTGGCCCTAATTTTGAGACCCCACATCATTATAGTAGTGAATATTAATAGCCCAGTAGTATTCCTCTCCTACTGTCATTGCTTTCCTTCCTCCAGCAAATGCAGTCATGAGCTAAATGTCTTTATCATTTGGACAGATAACAAACTGGCAACTTAATAGAATGATAGGTTTGTTCCAGAAATAAAGCAATTAATTTAATTTATGCTCTTTGATTATTTTTCAGTTCTATGAGTACAGTGGGCAGGTGAAATCAAAAAGGTGGAGGGTAGGGTCAATCTTTGGGGATAAGGCGGACTCTGTTTCATCTTGCTTTATTTTCAAGTATTCCAAGGGTCTCGAGGGGTTACTACTTCATATTCTTATTGTGCATCTCTCTGAGGGTATGATAAGAGGATTGAGGAAGCAAAGTGAGCCTTAGAGACAGCTAAAAATTTGAATGAGTCCTTCCCTTCACTGGTCTAATGGGCAAGGCCTGATACCTTGGTCTCCCCCAGGGAGGAACTACCCCACAGCCCCTGGAAAAGGCCGTGGGCAAGGATGAGTGATGCAGGCAGTCCTGCTGGTCATAGGCTACCAGAAAGAGGCTGAGGCAAAGAGCTGTTTGACTGGAGAAGAATTCATATAAAATGACCTTCCCACATAATGGGATACAAATATTTCACTAACTGGTTTTATCCCTCTGGGCTGTACCTCTAGGAATTAAACAACTACTCCAATTTCCAAAGATGACTATACATGTGGACATGGCATGCACAAGTCCAATATTTTCCTAATTAGATTATTAATAGCCAAGAACATGTGCAATGTGTGCAGTTTGTGTGTGTGTGATCGTGTAGTTTATGCACAAAAATATACCATCAGCTATTATGGAAATGTCTAGGCGGTTTTTTTCTTTTTTTACATATTGTGGGATTGCTAGTAGTCATCCACCTCACACGATTAGTCCAACAATAGACTATTATGCCTTGCCAAAACAACACAAACATACTACATTGGTATTCTTAGGGGCATTCTGGACATCAGTGTGCAAAAGCTTGTACTTCTTTAGGCTCCCTTATTTCTCATGTTTTCCATTTTTAGATTTTGGTTATAGATTTGATTATTGAAATTGGGTCAAAAAATCTAGCAGGAGATTAGCTGCATATTTGAATGGTTTTGTTCAATGAAGATCGATTTACTAATATTTTAATTAATTTTCTTTAGTACTTTCAACCAATTGGAGAGTGTCCGTTATCACTAATGATTTAATCAGAGTACTATATTATGAATGCCATATTTAATTAGCAAAGTAGCATGAGTATTGATGTCAGGTAAACACTTATAGTATTTCATTATAATTGTAAATCTACATACAGTTATAATAAAACTAAGAAGTCAGTAATCAATATGAAGCTGCAGCAATCTGAACTGTGTATCTGTTCTTATAAAAGATGTAATTCAGTTAAATGATAATTTGAATTAATTCATAGTTTGAAGTTCTCAGATGGCATAGATTACTGAGGAACTGCAGGAGTTTGCACCAACAGAAAATTTTGCTGATGATATATCGAGGATTAAAATATTGGGAAAAAATAAATGAAAACATGCTTCTTAAACCTTTTAAATTAAGTTCACCAGTAGTAATTAAAAATGACCGTGTCATAGTGACAAAGATTTAAATTAAGCAGTGTTGTTAACCACAGTTCAGAAATAGTTGATACTTTGAAAGAGTTGAAACCTACAACTAAAAAAACCACTCCAACTAACTTTTACAATCTCCATGACTATTCATGTTCGTAATATTAAGCAGATAGAAAAGTGCTTGCAGATTTGAGGCCTGAAAAATGCTCTTGGCTAAATTCTATTCAGCCTTTACAGATTTCACAGAACTGCTTCTGGGCTTTGCTTCAGTGGGTAGAGAGATTAGGATTTGGACCTTGTCACACAATCTTCTTTGTCGGAGTACAAAGTGGCATTATGCACAGCTACTTGCAAATAATCAGAATGTGAAAGCTAGAGTAGGACTTCATTATAGCATTTGTTCAACTCAAAGGAGAAGCCCAGCATATTCCCAGAGAACTGATATGACTGGAGGTTTTATCTTCCAGGCTCTCAGTTCAGGCACAGGTTAGTCTATGATTTGAAGAACTCAGAATAGTGTTAGTGAATTAGACTGGTATTGACATTATCAACACGAAATTCATTATGCAGTATTTTTATAAGTATATTTCTTGAGACTTATTATCGTTTAGTCAAACCATAATTAAAATGAACTGACTTTTATTTCTTTTCTCTCATTTTTCCTGGTAACAGAACAAAGACGTGATGCGAGGTGTTCTTAGTCTAAGCCAGGTGCTCTGCTGATGCAAATTCACGGCACCGTGGCCTTGCAGCATCCCAAACAGAGGCTGCAGGCATTGTACCACATCTCAGTCCCATGTGGAAGTGCACGAGTACAAGAGTACAAATACAAGAGTTATCTATTACAGTCTTTTCAACCAGGAAGTACTGCTGTTTGGTACATAACATATGTTCTCTTGTTTACTTCAGAATAAATATACTCAAGGCTAGCCTGAACAAGGGGCTCCTAGGAGAATACTTGACTGATTCTTGAAATGCAGCGGCTGGTTCCAGAATGGATGTTGCAGCTCTCCTGAGTACAGCTGTCACTTAGCAGTGTTTGCCTTTCACTCTTCTCAACTTCTTGACATAAAGTAAATTTCTGGAAGGCAGAGATTGGACTTCAAGAGAAAACTAAAGACTAAGAAAAATGAAAGAACGTTAGAATTGGCTTACTGATTCTTGGTATGGTAGTTCAACTTTATGTATGCTTATTAGCAAGCAAGAGAAGAATTGATGTGTCTTACTGGGTTCCTGTAATTCTGCTGAGGTGGAGCCAGTTACAGATGAAACTGTTTCTATGAGTTTATGAGATAGAGAATTCTAATGAAGTTTCACCTAATTAAATTCCAGCAAGATAAAAGAAAAGTACTGTTCCCTAGAGATGAGTGGATGCGTATTGCTAATATCCATGTATACTATGCACCACTGACTCTAAGACAAGGCTCAAAGTAACTGGGTAGAAGTTCTGATAAAACTGTATTCTCTCTAGATATTCAAGAAACCTTTATTATCTCTATGACTAAATAATTGTCTCACCCTTCTTGTCATATGCTTCACCATCCCAATCTCAGCGAAGAAAGAGGATTGATCAAATGAATTAGATAATTCTTTGAAATTAATTCAATAACCTATGTAGAACAAATGTCCCACAAATATTCTCCAGATGACAACAATTTGAATGAGCAAGAAAGACATTTATTGTAAGCCAGATTTTGGGTAGTCCTTCGCAAGACATATCTTGAGAGATTTACAACTGATCCCCTAAAAGACATCATATTGCCCTGTGTCACGCATAACTCCCCATGCATCTGTGGGGAAAACTGGGAATGCAGAACCAGATTTCACTGGAGAATACTAAGGTGATTTATGTGTCTTGAGGGGAAATGTCAAGTATTGGAGCCTAACTCTGTGGTAAGAGAGAAACTAGCACTGTTGATGGCTCCAGAGACACAGTCTTGACTGCTCCCCTACTAGCAGGGGCTCACACCAGCTCTGTCTTGCAAAATCTTGTTCTTTCAAGCTTTTCACTGTCTGCAACACATTCATCCACAGATGTCTTCAGATAACAGGCATCTCTTCCACTTGGATTATGAGTAATATCTGGGTAAAGATGGCATCCTTGCAATTGTCCTGGAGTTAGAGAAACACACCTCTGATCATACATGTTTGGCAATGAGGGCAGTTATAAATATATAAACCCAGAATATGAGGTTTACCATGCATTTTGTGGTAGTTTGTGGCACACTGCTTATCTGTGTATTTATGTATCCATAGAGTCCTATCTGTGACTCAAATTTTATAGGTAGATAAGTACAGAGAGAAGCAATGTACCACAAGCCAATACATATAGATGGGAACAGTACACAGATACTACAGTTTTGTTATGGTGTTATTTTACCACAAGTTAACAGCACAGTCTTTACCTCTGCTCTTGATTTGATCTGACAGAATGAAAAGAGCTGTTCACAAACCATTCGCATACTCACAGATAGGTCTCACAAGTGTACTTGAAAGAATGTGCTATAATCAATGCCATGCACTTCCACATGTCAACCATGAGATGAAAGTAAATCTGAAGGCTGCCAATATGTTTATGTACAACTCTTTGCCCATCCACTGTGACATGTTGTTCTGCTGTCTTATAACTTCTTCATCTGCAGCAAATAGAGCTTGAAATCACTATTTTCATAAAAACAACATGCAGGAAAGGCTACCTACTCATGCAGGCTGACTAAAGCATGAGTTTTCTGGTCACAGTTTATTGTGAAAAACAAAGAGGGACCACTTGAATCTCAAGTGAAAACAGCAGTATTAAAAGGAACCTTATGACCTGGATTTTTTCTTTGATGTTTTGCTTTCCAAGTTTCATGAAATATATTCAGAAATATCGTGTGTAGTTTTTTATGTTTCATCAAGTGAGATCTCAGTTGACTGACTGAGATGAAGTTGGAAATCAACAGGAGGCTCTGCCAGTTTATTTGTTCAGGTGTTTTCAACCAGTCTAAGTTCAGCACTATTGTTATTCTTTTCAAAGGATCCATTCTGACAAGGCAGGAACTTGTTCAAGAAGGAAACAACAGAAAGAAAGTTTCATAAGACAGGATGATTTTTTTATATATATTTTTAAGGAGAATGCTATTTGTCATTTTCAGTCCTTGAAAATCCAGCCAGAAACAGAATCACATCCAAAGCCCATATTTCCATAAGTGGAGCTCTCTGTAATAAACTGTTCCCTCAAAATTGCTAACAAGCTTTTCCAAATTGTAGATGCCCCAATAAAGACTGACATGAGAAGTAGGTAAGCATATGAGAACCAAACACCAGTTCTGGAGTCAGTCTTCACAGCAGTTCTGTCTTGTATTTGATGCCAGTTTAGTACATAAAGTTGCTCTTTTGTTGGACCTCAGCCTCTGCACCTGAAAAATTGATGTAATAAGTGTTTTCTGTAGTGTTTAATGAGATCAATGAACTAAAATGCCAGGTAGCACTGAATTTTCTTGCTGGAGTTACGATACACACCTTGGCCTCATGTCACTGTAGCAGTTTCTGTGTGCTGTGGAAAAGCTAGTGCCATGGAGCTGCTACTGAAACTGCTTCAGGTGCCATTTCCATCCTAGGAATGACTGGAAAGACCCTATGTCCAACTATATGGCCCCAGAATTTCCTCGTAAATGGAGAGTTGCAAATTGTTTCCTGTACCAGTGCAATGTCCTACTGATGCCTAACAGGAGCTGAGGAAAAAAACTCCAGAGCAGTTAACTTAGGATGAGATAAGAAAAGAGTTTGATTCCGTTACAAGACGCACGTACCTTCAGTGCCTGAGATGTTACAATTTATAATTGTAACAATTGTTTACCAATCCGAAGTTTGTCCATCGGTAGCTTTTACCCTAATCCACTCCCTGGCCCACCCCCTGGGAATTGGGTCTGGGAGCTTTTCTTCATCATCTTCATCTTCTTCAGAACACAAAGGGTACACAGTCACTAGTTTCTGACAGTGTTCTGTTGTTCAGGCCAAGATATGAATGTTCTCTAAACAGCATAGACCTTGCCTTGACAAAAGACTAAACATTTTCTACTGAAATTCAGGGGTAGAATTGATATGGGGAACATAGAATGGAGTAAGAGGGTTGAGGAATGTGTAAACTACTGTGCTAGAGGGTGAGGAATAAGGGCTACTGCGTCTAAAATCTACTTTTACTACTTAACTACTTATAAAGCTTATAAAATTAGGAAAATAAGAAAAAAACAGATGGACCTTAAGGCATCACTACTGCATTTATCCCAGAGCAATGCAGAAATGCCTTTGAACTTGTCTTTGATCCTGTCATTTTCACCTCTTTGCATATTTTGGCCTTCCTGAGAAGCTTAATGCCATCATTGCCACAGTGCCCCTTTTCAGTGTTGCAAATCTCAGTGTGTCCACTAACACATTGCAGCTGAAAACAGACATATCCATGAAATGAAGGGTAAACTGTGACAAAGCATACACTATATAATTGCAATCCAATGACTCTATCACCATTAAATAATAAAGAATAACATTATCTAGTAATGCATTTCTTTGTATTAGAATATATTTTGAATTGTAAAATATTGGAATAATAGACCTTTTGAATGAATAGTGAGAAATTTGGACTGCTCTCTGTTTATTAGAGCTTCCTTCCTGCAATGCTCCTAAAAATGTGATTGTAATGGAAATTGTTCCCAGTAGGAACATAATAGGCCAGGTAAAGGGAATGAGTAATAGCTCAGTTCAAAATACCTCACAAGAATATTGGAAATCTTTGCTAGAAATACAGCTTCTGTGGTATAGGGTCTTTTCAAAAAAATGAAATGGGTATTTTTGCTATAACCAACAAACAAATTGTTACTGAACCCTTTGACAATATTCTGGTAACACAATGCAATCATTTTTTTCATGTGTGACCTACAGGTAGCTTATTTGAGGGATTTAATATCATAAACCCGCATTATAGTAAATTGCTATAATTTATGTTGTGTTTCCTGAATAGCTGTGTATACGTGAGAATATAAATGTATTTCTAGCTTGAATAAGACATAACTGATAATGAGGCATTCTGTTATTTCTAATGTTGCTTGTGTTGTTTGTATCAAAATGGGTTTTCTGACTCATTATTTGGATGGACAATGTCAGTTTCTTGAAATAAAAAGCATGCAGGGAAATGTACATTTCAATAATTTTCTTATGTGGAAAAGTTTATCAGGTTTAGCACAGATCATTTGCAAACAAAAAGAAAAGGATAGAAACACTGCATGTCTTTACTAAACCTGGAATGTGAGAGATTTTAAGGGTCTGATATGAGTTAGACAGGGCAGAATGGACTTAAGTCCCTTACTGAGCATGTGCTAAACACGTGTCTCTACCAGTTGCCCAATGTGAGCCCTCAAGAGAGGGAAAGGTGGTTTTATTTTCAAACAAAATCAGTTTTACTCGGTCACACTCTTGTACCACAAATTCACAAAGCTCCAAAATACCCAAGTCATGTCTTCAGCACACAAACACCACATTGTACCCAGGTGGTCTGTCCAGGCTTTCTTGCAAGACAAGGGATGGAAGCTTTTGAATCCTCTTCCCTTCTCATGGGTGTTTCTTAGCTTGGAAACACCTCTGTTTGTACACTGATTTTTGTCTGCCTATATGGGTCTTTTATGGCTCCTACTCTGTTCACAGTCTTCCTACCATCATCCCTAAATGCAATGAGTCTTTGCTTCAGAGTGCTTGTAGGGTGCCTTTGTTTTAGTATATCACTTGTTTCAGTCTACCATTCATTGCCTTGGTGCTGGGTGCCCTGAGAAGATGCACATAAATGACTTGTCATCTTGGTGACCTTCTAATATATGTGTCATCAGCATATGCATTCCCATAACCCCTCTCCTGGAAATTATTCCTTCCAGTGCTTCCATACCCAGATATTCCTGGTCATTCTCCACTCAAGTGATCTTAACATATCTATGACACATTATCCTTTTGTCCTTTCGGTGCTCAGGCTGCACTGCTGTACAGTGGAGAACAATGGGCTGTAGCCAGGCTACATACTCAATATAGCTATCAGCTGCAACATTCAAATTCACAAGAATGATAAGTGACTCATATTAAGAGAAGGAGAAACTCAGTAGTCAGATGCCCAGTTGCCTATCTTAAGCATTTCCTCTTTCTGATTCAATTAATGGTGTCACAGTCCAGGGAGTCAGCAATTAAGGACAGCGGGTAGTAGGAATTAAACACCACTGGAGTGATGTGCTGAAGTTTTCTTTGTTACCCCAATAGGGGAATTTTATACATCCTCACATGACTGTATCTCTAACCATCCAGGTGACACAGTTTTTCGCGCTAGTCTTTTGGACTGCATCTTTGACTTGAACAACCTCTAGTTTGATGTCATCATGATTATTTGATTGCAGATATTGGTTTGGAATGTACTGCAGCACCCTGAAGTATCAAGGAAGGGCAATGCTTGCAATGGGTGTTGCTGTTGTTCCCCAGAAGATGCTCTTTTGCACTTTGATCAAAATCATGACATGGTGTTCATAGGAACAATGGAGAAATACGTTGATTTTGTAGAAACAGACATTTAAACGTACAAGTTTGTATCACCCTAAAATTAACATTTAAATCAGAATACGAATTAATCATGTGCTACAGGTACCTGTTTGTCTTGACTGAGTGTGAAAAGAAAGATGGTAGTATAGCCTAGATACCACCTGGAAATTATAGTGGTTTTAACATTCCCATTTTTTTAAAAGAATATTAACATGAAAGAACCAGATTTTTCAGGTATCATTTAACATTCCTGGGTCCATATCTCACCTTCAGGCATCCTTTGACAGTGTCTCTGCAGAGACAAGAAAAGGCGAAAAAGTGGGAAAGAACATGTTTTCATAATATTATAAAAAGATCAGGTACAAACTTCTTACCATAATCATTGGAGCATACTTACTCTGTGTTCTCAATGTTAAATTGGTCATAAGTGTTAAGGTACTAGAACATGCAGCTACAAAAAGAAAAGAATAATTTCTTTTTCATACAATACTTTTCCTGAGAGAGAAATTGATGTTTACCCACCTGCACCTTTGACAAAGTGTAAAGCAACACATTTATTTCTTTACTTACTACTGCAGTTTGTATCACTAGTGATGTCAGGCCAGTTCTGAGAAGGGCTTTTGTTGACGGAAACTGTGCTCCTTCTAATATCTGATTGCTCTGAATGTGTCTTAAGCACCGTAATTAAAGGAATGCTGGCCAGATCCTACTATTTTTGCTCATGCTGAGCTGACCTTTGTCCCTTGAATGGTGACATTGAAATCAATGTGTCTGCTTGGGAAGTAAAAGGCTCTTTAACATGAGTCACAGTGTCATCACTCAGACTGAGGGTTAGGTTTATTACGTTGATTAAAGATCTTCATTAAGTGTTAGATTAAACCTGCACACTTACCTCTAGGTAAGGACAACATGAGTTGTCTCACAGTAGGAGAACCTTTGGGATGCAGTAGTGATTGAGACTAACCATACCTTCCAGTCTCATTGCTTGCCCTTGAGAAGGAGTTTGTTGCAATGCTGCACAAGAGTGGGTTTTTTCCCTCGCTTTGGTCAGGACGCTGCTGCTTGTCCACTGAAATGCTGAAGGCAAGTCTCCAAGTTCCACATTCAGTTTTTTTGAAAGGAAAGGTTTTGGATGTGTCTGTTCTGCTTGTGTCTGAGCAACAATGTACCAGCACTACCAGCATTACAAAAAATAGAGGTATAGGATTTCAGAGGTAGCATTAAAAATTAAAAGAAATGAGAAAACATTTTTAAGAGCAAGGGATATAAAAATCTTAGTAGTATTAGACTCTTGTGTTTCTGCCAAAATTAATTGCTGTCTCATAGGTTTTCCTACTGTTGAGATAGTGGAGCCTGCTGTGATCATCGACTTTCTACACAAATTGTCATTTCATTACTGTTACACATTGCTAGGCTACTCCATTTGCCAAGATTTTGCTTGCTATGAAACCAGTGCACTGACTTCCTGTGCCTGTTATATGTCTGTCTGCTGTGCAATATAGCAGTAAGGGATGGATAATGTAAAGACACTATTTTATGAGTAGGTGAATTCTCAGGCATTTGGCATGAAGAGGATTTAGCATAGGATACATACTGTAGCTATGATACAGTAACCGAGATGTTGAACTACCACAGTTCACATTTTTATTCTAGAAAAAAACTTATTTTAGCCATTTCTTTTTCTTGGCTGGGAAAATCCTCCAGTGTATAATGAATGGATTGCAACATGCTTAACATTTCAAGGGGAATGCAGAAATTAGGCTGTGAAATAGCAGTCTCCATGTAGACTTTCAGTTCAGAGTTTGTAATTAAGCCCCAAGGAAGATTTTTGGTGACTGCTTATCATACTTTCATCGATCATAGAATTATAGAATGGTTTTGTTTGGAAGGGACCTTAAAGATCCAGTTCCAACCCCTGTGCCATGGGCAGGGACACCTTCCAGTAGATGTGGTTGCTCAAAGCCCCATTCAACCTGGCCTTGAACACTTCTGGGAATGGGGCAGTCTGAACATGCATATTCTTAGATAAAGTTAGGGTTTCATTAAGAGATTTGGCACTATGTAGTTTGTGTGCATTAGCCTGGCTGTTTTTCTTTGAAGATTAGAAAGTGGCACTCTACATGCAGTGGTAGTGATGTATGGGACTAATTTGAATTTACTTACAATAAAGGATAAGGATTTGTCCTGTTGTATTGCAAATTGTTTATGTCTTGTGTCTCCAAGGCAAAGATTCTGTGTGGAACTGCAGGACAGATGCTTCCTTAAAGGTTGTGGCATTGATTTGTTTAAAAAGGCTTTGACATTGAACTGTGTGGCTTCTGAAGAGTGCAATTTGATTGGACAGATATATTGGCAGGAATTGAATAAAGCACGTAAGTGCTTCATAAACCCACTGAAGCAAGATGTCTGTGTTAGTGATTCACTTTAGACTGGAGGTACAGAAAATATAGTTATCCAATTTGTAACTGTATAACTACATTTATAAACAGTCTGATATTGAGGGCTCTGACAGATGAATTAATACAAGCAAAAAAGAGCCTAAATTTGTTTAACAAGTTAATAAGAAATGAGTGTTTTGCGGAACTCTCTTCAGCTGTCTTTGATCTGCTGCCAGAAGGAAATCCTCTTGTTCTTGTTCTGAGTCCCCTGTGTGTGCGCGAGGCTCTCCATCCCAGCTGCAGTGGTGGCACTCCACATGGTGGCCAGCCTAAGGTGGCCTCACTGTTTACATCCATTTCCATGGCATGGACAGCACACCATTATTCTCATTATACAGCTCTTTTCTGGGAATACTTGATATGGGAAGAAGCACTGATCAGCTGCTTCCACAGAGGCATGAATTTATACAGTACGCAGATGCAAAGCTCTAGATGCTGCCTCTTGTCTTCTCCATCACATGGTGCAAGAAGAAACCAGATCAGGAGGCAAATTTTCTAGATGGGGAAAAGGAGAAGATAGTCAGTTGGTCCCCAAAAGAACTGGACTGTCATCTTGTCCTTGAGGGTCCTCATAATGTCCACCCAATTTTCCTTCATGTGTAAAGCAGTATAGATGATCTGGACTATGATGTCTCTTGCCAGTAGTAGGAATGACTACATATTAAAAATTGAGTTTTTCTTATATAGTCTACACAAAGGAGACAAAACAATTTGTAGTCAAGGTTAGTAGTTCATACTTTGGTGCCCCAGCTCAGATCCACGTTTCCACTAGTCTGCACCTTTTATGAGCAGTAGTCATTTCAGAGGAAGCAATGGTTTCCATTCTCCAGGAAAACAGTGAAGTGTGGACCAGAGGTATACAGAAAAGTGTGTGCTGATTTTGTTCATATTGTGTCTAAAAGGGCAGGTGCCATGGTCCGAGGGGGGAGGGGAGAAGGCCGCAGCACTGCACAGAAGGGTCCGAGGAGGTTTGAGGTTGTGATGTAATGCCAAGTTTAATGGCGGTGCACAAGGTTTTTATAAACTGTGGCATGGAATGCACCAGAAAATGGGATAGAGCATGAGACAGTCAACCAGGGAAACGAATAGGGATAGGGACTCAGGCAAAGAGGGAGGAACCGGGGAAGGAAAGGGTGAATGGTCGCTGTCTCCTCGCTGCAGCTTCTTCAGCCTTCAGAGGGGGAAGGGGGAAGCAGGGAAGCAAGCACCACAAGGCATGTCCAGGCAAGCCCGGGCATCACAAATCTCGGGGAAACATACAATGTATATATTTGTAAACACATAAAAACTGCAAAGTCCATATAATAAAGTCTTTTCAATTGCTGTGTGACTTTTTCCACTCTTGAAACCGCTCCCATCCTGAGTCTTGCTCCTTCACAGGCAGGAGTCTTGCTAATGCCCATGCCTTGCCCTGCAACTTGTACCACAACTTCTGTATGCACAATGTAAACTGGATCCTGTCCTCTCAGATTAGCCCCATATCTCTTTTCACAGTCTTTTCTTGTGCCTTTTCCAGTCTTAGGAAACAAAAATAAGAGTTTACATAGTGTGAGAAGATTCAGTCAAATAAGACCAGGAGATTCACTACTTCTGAAGAGTATGCTGGAATATAAAACAGATTTTGCAAGGATTCCTTAGATTGCATAAAATGTAGCAAAGCTATTTGTAACAGAGGTCTAGTTAATTAAAAACTAATTATTTAATGATAATTTCAACATACTTTGGTCTTAGTTTTAGGTTTGTTGTCAAAATTCACAACTCTGTATCCCATCCTCTATTTCTGAACATGTGTCTTTTTAAATGCACAAAAAATGCCACCTTTCCCATCATCGTATCTTCCTCAGTCAAAACCTCTAGCTAGCAGCATGCCTCAATATCACTCCTATCCTGAAGTACCCTCTTGCTTTTCTTGTATAGAGAGAATTGTGAAAACTTAAAGGCTTATGGAATATGAAGGCAAAACATGGTTTGCATTCTCAGTTACAAGACTGCAAATTCCTCTCTTCTTTCATTGTGGCTCCAATAATGAAGATACTGTTCTTGTTTTTATATGAAAAATCTGTTAACTCCTCTCCACAGAGTACAGAAAGCTGCAGTTCAGGTCTTAGGCTGCCAAAGTATTACCTTGCTTCAGTTCTGTGCACACTTAAAAAGAGGGTTACACTTGTCTTGGCATTAATTCTAAATCTGAAGGTGCCAGAGACACTGTAGACCTTAACTGTTTCCCCTCATACTGATATAAAATAAATGGGAATTAAATGTTTCAGTGGTAATTTATGGCAGTGCTAATCAAGGACATTTGCTATGCTTGAGAAAGAGTAAAGTTACCTCACAGAGCTCTGTCCTGAGTACAGAAAATGATACAGGCATCTAGGCTCTGGTCCCCTCTTCGTATGCTTTATTTCTCTGACTTCTAACTGCATAAGGATGGTAGGATGTACCAATTTTACATGGCATGTACAGACAACAAGAAGGGTGGGAAAACACTACAGAAAACACAGATTGAAAAGGAAGTTTGCAGATGCCATTATGATTTCTGTCCATACAGTTTACTCTCCTTGGGGGTACCTGTTTGTGATACCAGTATGGTACACTATGGGAGTAGCCTGTTCTAAAGATCTATAAAAGAAAAGTATGCATGGCTTGGTCTGTGAGGAAAGAGGGAATGGTATATTCTTTGTTGTGAAATACTTGGCACCACAGTGAAAAAGGCACTCTCCTGTAAGCATTTGTAGCTTCAAAGAACAAATCATGGACTTGAGTCCTACGTATTTTCTGCAAGTGTGCAATTTTTATAATAATTGCACAAGCTGTCTGATGTATTTTTATGCATCCCAAATCAAATGTTTTCTCTGGAAGTCCCTAAGTAGTGTTATAATTACGTGAATTCCAATTATTTAATTCCTCAAATTACTTTAGTATCTAGAATCTCTAGGTAGGCTGCTGTATATAACCAAGAAGTATATCTCTATCTGACTTATATCTGCCTGATGTATAACCATATTGTTGCCTGGCTGTTTTCTGAAAGTGCAGCTGTTGTTAGGATTGCATTAAGTATGAAAATAATCTTTTGCTTAGGTTTTCAATCAAATGCAAAAATTTTGTATAGTTTCCCTTAAAAAATAAACCTGAAGGCAGACATTACGGTCTGTACATATAAATTTAGAAAGCAGTTATATAAGCTCAGGTGAATTTACTTTAACTACCAGTACTGATAGAGTGTGTTTGACATTATTATCTGATGGAAATTTATAAGTAGAGAATTGCATTAATTTTCACACTACCTCATTTCCATTTTAGAACTTTTTTTCAATCTCAAGGCTGATAGGGGAAATTTTTCCATTATTTTTTACTGACTTATCATCAAGTAAGGTGCAATGTCCTGTTCAAGTCATATATCGTAAAGTGAAAAAAGTCCGAAATTTGTATCCAGGAAAAAAAAAGAAACATAATATGTTCTCTGCTGGCATTAGAAATCATAACTGTTCTTTCTGGTTTTACAGTGTCGCAATCCACAGGGTTTTTCATTCTGTCTCTGGAGAATAAAAAAGTTTATCTCTCTATCTGACAGCAAACTTTGGTGAGCTCCGAATACCAGTTTGGCTTCTGAAAAAAAATTTCAAGAAGCAGCCCAATATAAGTATTCAGATATACTCAGAACCTGCTTCCCTAGGGACATCTTATCCCATGATTTTACCAACTGGGGGATTTAAAATCTCTTCTAGCTTTGGAGCTTTTGTTGGGCTTTGTTGGAACTTCAGCTTATGTAGCCTGTGGAAGGAGTTCAAAGCATGTAAGCAAACTTCTGTCAGTGCGGTGGTAAAAAGTCTGTACAGAGGTTTTGTTAAATTTTATAACACTTGTACTTAAACAGGGCAGTGAGCTTATTCTCAGTCCTCATTATTAAATTTGATTCGAGCAGGACATGGTTGTTTGTGTGGACAGTGTTATGTGCCCCAGCTCAGAACTGCAATTATCAGGGAGGATGTTTGAGTTAGAAATCCGTGATGAGTGAAGAGGTTTGTCTTTTTGTCAGCTTTGCTCTCTGCGGGAGCCTGCCCTTCTCCTTGCAGCAGCATTCTTTTTCTCTGTCTGCTCCAAACTTCTTTTCATTGAAATCAATACCAAATGTTGACTTTGTTTGAACAGCACCAAAGGAAGGCCAAAGTTAAATCAGAAGAAATGTTTCGTGCAACTTCAGAGTTGTTAGTAACTAAGCTGTTGTTACATTTAATTTACATTTATGGGTCAGATGTTTATTTCTATTTAATCAGCAGTATATTAATATTATTAATGACTGAGACCTGGAATTAAGCTTTGAAGCAGTACTCAGAAATTAAGCTACTTAAAAATATTTTCAGTTAAAAATCAGTTTAATTGTGTACATTGATTCATATGGAAATAAATAGAACAACAATCTCTCCCCCAAAATTTTCCCTATTTCAGATATTTTACGTCTCACAGTCTTTAGTCAACCTTCAAAAATTTTGCTTGTGTTATGAATGCTGCCGTCTAGTGCTCAAAGTTCTGAACTGAGATCAGCTTGAAGAATCTGACATTAAAAATGAAGTTACCAAACAATCTTGCCGAAAACTGTTATTTCTACAGTTAAAATGTCATATGAGATATTTATTTAGTTATAAACTTCTGCTTAAACACTGACCTCTATCCTGGCACAAGAACTCCCAGGGAGACCCTATTGTACCCAGTACTCACTGTATCACTTCTTTTGCAAGGGTTAAGTCCTGTGCAAACAGAAAGATACAGACTTGCTGCCTGAAAAATCACAGTGCTAGTCTTCCAAAAAATGAGTCCTACCAAATAATCATTTTTTTCCAAGGAACTTTCACTGCAACTGTTGGAAAAGGGGCTCAGTGTTAAATAAAGAAGGAGCATGGCAAGTTTTGCTAAGAAGGAGCTCTGCATTGCTGATTATTCAGCACCTAGCACAGCTCCAAAATGCCATCATTTTATTGTCTTTCCTTTGAAAATAAAAGCTGAAATGCAAATACAGTGAGAGTTAAAATTACATCATCGATTTTCAACATATCCAAACAGAAGTTTCATGAAAAATTTCTAATGTCCCTTAAAAGGCAAATGGGTTTTTAGGCTATTTTATGTATCTGCTCATAATTCCTTAATTATGTCACCAGAGCAGAGCAATTTGAAGGCTTTCTGATCGATAGCTATAGAGAGAAATTAAAATAAAATGTACCTTGTAGAGAGATACAGACCCTTTAGGTGACGTTAAGCCATTAGTTTAAGTGTATATCTCCCTCTGTTCTTTAGAGAAAATAGTGTCATTCCTCTGTTCCAAAAGAGATGTGAAAAAGTCCTAATCTTCCAAGCAGAATCTCTGTTTTCATCTAAGCTTTGCTTCATGTCTGTTGTTTAATCAGCAGCATTTTGTCACATAGAAACAAATATTCTCTAGTAGTTCAGGTAGGAGGTATTAGTCAAGATTTACTTGATATGTATGGTATTTGTAGCTTAAATGATGGCCTAAATGATATAAAATGAAAAAGACAGTGCAAAACGAGTATTTTTTAATGAACTCAAGTAGCTAATTTTGTTATGGTACATGGTTAAGGACTAATATTTTCCTTGCAACTCAGGGATTGAAATATGATTGCATAGGGTCAGAGTTCAGAGCTTTGGCACTGTCCTAATGTCGTTGGGTTTTTCACTAAGAACTCTTTTGAACAAGCAGGACCACTGATTGTAGCACCTCGCTTTCTATGCCAAGACAAAACACAGAGGATTTATTTCATATACACAGAGTGGCTTTAGTTAAATGTCCTGCAGAATAATATTGAAGCTCTAGCACCCTGGTACTCAGGTGACCACTGCCCTTTGTGGGCAAAGAATTTCAGCAGGGAAGTATCCCATACAGTAATAGGAGAGAGCAGCATGTGATATACACTTCCATTGATGTCAGGTAAGAGACATCAGAAGCCACAGCACCTTCTGCCAAACTGTTCAGGGTGTAGATGGTCTTCTGCTGGTGATCTCCTCTCCAGAAGGTCTATGGATGTATAGATCTGAAGGGATAGCACTCATAATGTGAACTAGGGATCAGTCACTTCAGAAAACTAACGCAGGATACAGCAGTCCTACCTCTCCTGAAATATTAGCATTGTAAGCCAGATTAACGCTGTATATTCCCCTTGAACACAGGAACACTGGCAGTGTCAGGATACCAAGCTGTGTTGCAACTTTTTGGCTTAGTCATCAGATTAAGGAGTTGGTTCAGTATCTGTTACCAGAAGCCCTGGTAGTGGTTGGGACCTGGTGTAAAGAGCTCCAAGCATCTGTCGTCCTGTCGACAGATAGGTCATCTTCCATGACCTATGCATCTGAATCTCCCTGTGGAAGTCAGTGTGTTGATCTTAACCCAACCCTTTCTGATTAAGCAAAAGCATCTCTTGGATTCTCCTGTATCTTTGAAATCTTCTGACTTTTGCAGTTTGTTGGCCAGAATGCACTGTCAATCAATGTACAGTACAGAAGTGATAGAGGTGTCTGCACAGATGTATAGTTCAACCTCACCCTCTCAGATGTTCCTAGAGGGGGGAAAAATACCTGATGGACAGAATGAAGAAGATGGAGCCAGGCTTTTCTCAGTGGTATCTAGTGCGAGAGTGAGCATAAAGTGAAACACAGGAAATTCTGTCTTTTACCTCAATTTGAGGATATTTTTATTTGATGTGATGCTTACAGGTCTTGTTCTAGATGAAGTGAACTATGCTTTTTATTTGATTTCATGAAAAGTCCAACGGGGACATACCCTGCAGTTCCCCAGAGGGCTAAAATTTCACCCCTCATTTCTACCAAAGGAACTATAGAAAATTTTCATTGCATTTAGTAGACAATCCTGATTTGTATCAGAATATGAGGCAGATGTGGTTCACTGATGTCTGAAGAAATATTGCCTGAAGACAGATTGTAAATTAGAGCCACTGCAGTGTCCTATTTATTCATGCAATTATATGTTTTATTAATAATTTTATTCTTTGACAGTTGCATGTTCTGTACATACTCATTGACTTGAAAATCCAGTAAAACCTGATAGTCATGTTGTTATGTAGCTACTAGTAGAGAATAATGAGCAGAATTTCATCTTGTCATTCTTCCTCTCCTTCTTCAATTACAGGGAAGTAAATCAATTAGCATCTCTTCAAGATAACCAAGAGCTGTAGGACACAGTAATTCTGGGTTGCAGACCATGCATTATGTCCCACCAGATCATAACTTCAACTGTTGGACACCAGAGCCTCATTTCAGCAAAGCAGTTAAATAGCATATAAAAATGGTTATTAAAGCTAGGTTTGCACTTGGATGTTGTGCCTAACAGGGACTGAGTGTAGTGCATGTCAAAGAGATGGCAGATCTCTATTGAGTTGTGTTCAAAGCACAGAGTATGAGTGTAAACTTTCCTTTGTGGTACTGCAAAAATTTCCTTCAGGCATTTTCAGCAGTATTTCTACTCTCTTTTGTGGTCAAGGAGGGAGTGTAGCTGGGAGGGAAAGTAACTTTGCTCAGGTAAAATCCAGTGAAACAAAGGGAGAGTGTTTCCTGCACACAAGACCTGAGCACAGCACAACTGAGAACAATTTCTTACTACCTGGAAGCTCTACTGGTGGGAAACAATCTCAAATATCTTCAGCAGAGATTTTCTAGTACTCAGTGAGACTTTTATTTTGCTGTGGCGTGAAATAAATAAAAAGACTTTAGCAAATCTTTTCACTGTGATGGTCTCCTCTTAAGCAGTAATATTATGCTTGTTGTCCTGAATGGAAGCTAATGACATAACCTAAATATGTCATAGGCACTTGATTTTTATAATTGGCATTAGCTGAGTTTGAAAGTAGGGGACAAGGGTCACTGTGGACAATTTGTCCTTTTTCTTGTAATTTTTACCAAATACCAACCCCCCAAAATCTGTGCTATTACAATAAAATATATCAATGGAAGAAGTGTATTGTCTTTCATTCAGTCTTTAATGTCAAAGGTAATTGTGTTTCATTTCACACATGGATTATTTTTTTCCACTTATGTCCTACTTTTCCTAGCAGAATTCTTGAAAGTAAAGCCAGATTTGAGCTGCTAACAATCAAAGACCAATTTAATGATCTAGCTATAGGTATTAAAACTTCTGAGTCAGTATCTGGATTCCACTGAGAAAAGTGATACCAAGAAAAGAGCAGTATTCCAGATCTGTCCATTAGCGAGAGTGACATTGAAGTGTTGTACCAAAAGATGGTTTTACTGGACGTAGATCAGATCACACAAGAAGAAAATGGTACAAAACCATATATGCAAGTCAGGAAATTAATTCATTCATTATTATAACTCAAATGTCAAATAAGCAAGCTAATCTAGTAGAATCACTCAATATAGATGAATGGCTGGGCAAGAGTTTACTAAAAAAGATAAAGAGGAACTGTTGTTGCATCATAGGAGCAGCAAGATTTTTCACATACTCTCCCCTACTACCACCATGGTTACAGGAGATTAGTGAAGTAGTGGTTGTCGTAATTAAAACACTTCAACACAGCAAAATGCATAAATTTGCCCACTGTCATTGAACACTCCTCATATTTAGATAACATTGGAGTAAAAGTGGAGTTTCGGGAATTCTGGACTGGCACAAGCTACCAAAAGTGAAAGTTTGTTATCTTATACCATTTGCAGTAAATTAAAAAATACATAAAGGTATTCAGGAATATGTACTGTTCCCATGTCCAGCAGATCCTCTATCTGTTTGGAAGTGTGTAATTGCATATAGATGATGGTCATGCACTGAGTGTCCACATGCAGCCTGCTGAGGGGGGCATTTCTGAAGCTGTGCCTAAACTAGACTGCCCCAAAAGGATGAATGGACTTAGTCATACTTTGCTTAGCAGCTGTTTGAACTGTCCGATGTGAATGCATTTAATCCCTTTTACAGTGGTTCTTCCAGAACTCACTTTGCAAAGTAGGGTTTGGGGAGTTGTTCATTTGAGTGTTTGTTTTTGGCTAGGGGTTTGGTTTGCCTTTTCTTTTTTTCTGTTTCTTTTTTAACTGTTTTCAAAGGGATTCTGGGATTCCTGATTGATTGCAGCTGAATCTGGATTACCAACTCCATTCTTTAAGATGGAAAGTAAAGTTGAATGATTTTGGCATGGTGTGATCCCTGGAGCAGAAATGTTTAACCAGAGTTCCATAAACTTAGCCTAATTCTATAGCAAAGGGCTGGGGATTTTGCAGACATAATAGAGCCAAGTTTTAATTACACATGTGTTTTACAGAATCAATATGTAAAGCAATTAGCACAATATTCACTGAAATTAAGCTAAATTAATGTTGTACCAGATTTTCCATTTTCCTGTGTTGTGGAAATCTGTGCTATCATTATAGGACTGCATTAAATTTAAAGAAGGTGGGAATAGTATCTTCTGGAAAAATTGCAGGGGAGAAAGGAAATAAAGGATAGTGGGAAGATGCTAAATGTAGGGAAGGGAATTATGACTACGGAATCTGGAAGAAGAAGTTTTAGGATATACTGCCATGGAAAAGCAAGTTCTGCTACTTGTGTCTTTGCTGTGAACTGTACTCTTACAAAGGAAGAGTAAAGATCACAGGTGGAATATCAGCTTATTTGGCAAGACTCATTCTACAAAAAGGTTGCTTTTGTAGAATCCTCCATTCCTTCCATTCCAAATGAGACTATCCATTCAATATAAGATTCAGGCTACAGAGCTTCACAAACATACAACTTTATTTTCCGGTGCAAATCTTGCTCCTGAGCTCATTTGTTGTTTTGCAGTGATGTCTTCCTCTATTAAAGTATTGCTTTTTCTTTTCCTTGTAGCTATGTGAAACACCTGCTCAAATGGGATCAATGAATGAGACTGCAAGTGGTATTTTTTTGCATGTGCAAATAACAACTGAATTAATAAAAGAACTCAATAATTAAAATATTAAGGAAATTTTTATCTTAATAAAGAAAAAGTATGCAGATGCTGTTTGCAGTCCACAAATAAAATACATGGCTTTTACATTGTGTTTTTGCTTGTCTATGTACAATGTGTGAGCTATATGATATGCAAAACCATACTTTAAAAAAATGGAGTGGGGCCTCTCACTACCTTGGTGATGGTGGCTGTCTGAGTATGGTGTAGAAGACTCAAAATGCAGACATAATTAGAAATATTTTGATTGTTTGAGAAAAAGTATTCTTTAGATGCTTTTTTATTTGGTGGTGCCTGAAAAACATACTTGACCATAGAAAGGTCAAGTGCTTCATCAGGATGAATACTTGACAAGCTTTAGGCAAAAGCTCCAAGTTGCTTATAAGCAAATAAAAGCCTGAACTCTTTCCATTACCAGAAGGTCAAAATCAACACCAGAAGAGCAAAAAACCTCAAGACATGATCTCTACAGATCTCATAAGAGCTAGGCTATGTTACATTCCGTACATCTTGAGATTTTACGTAGCTCTGCAGAAGCCCGTACACATACACATAGGCACACACACATACACACACATTCGGATTCAGTGAGACAGTCAGGACGTCAAGCAAGGTCAGCTCTAGCTGCAGTTGAAAAGACTACTGACTTCTTTCCAAAGCCATTAGAAGTCTTTTCTGAATCTCAGTGCTCATCCAAATGTGCTTCCCTTTTGTCTTCTATCTGCTATATAAAGTACTTTCTATATGAAGGCCCTTTTTCTGGCAATGTAATTTATGGAACAGACCATGTATTATTTTTCCACGTGAAGCTTTAGATCATGGATGGATATTTCAAGTTATTAGCATAGAGAGTCTTTTAATACATTGCCAGTTGGCAACCTGTGGTGTAGCAGGAAAAATCTTGCTCAGAATTACAGACTACTTCCAGGATTTTATTTTGAAAAACCTTACAAATAGGCTGCTATACTGAATACATTTATTTTCTTGTTTAACTTTATGATTTGTGGTCCAGATTATCCTTTGTCCCTGCAGCTGGATTTGGTCGGAAGATTTGGAGCAACCCAAAGCCTAGATGTTACATAAGCACACAAGTTCTAGCTCTATAGGCTAAACTGAAGAACAGGCCCCTGGCACATGTGTGGGTCTGGGATGTGCTCAGAAAGGAAAGTTGACTTTATATTTTCAGCTGACTCAAAACTTGGATGTTTGTCCTCAGTGACTTCAGCTATCATTTTGGGGTTGGTTCTGAATTCTTTGGGTAATGGAGCCAGCAATTCATTTCAGCAGACCCAGCAAGTAAAACTGTGCTAAAGACAGACTTTAGCCAGTGTGTATCAAGATTTTACCAAAAGCAAACCTTGGCATAAGGGAACTTTGAGAGTTAGTTTTGACATCCTTAAGAAATACATTATGTTATAAGTGATAATAATTGGGCTTTGACTTGTTTGAGAATTGCAATGGCCCCAGAGGATTTCAGTCGTAACAGTGGAGCACGTGAGAGCCAGACCACACAATACTTTACCCACAGCCCATCTCACTGGTCCTGGCTAATAAGATGCTTTGGAGCAGGCCCTGGTCTCTGCAGATGCCCTGCCCAGCACAAAATTAGGCTACACATTTTCTGTCTGACTGAGATTGCAGGATAGGAAGAGATCTTCAATAAATGCAGCTTAATACAAGTAGAGCTTCACTAACTCCTCAAGAACATATTAATGATAGCTCATCTTACCAGAAAGATTTAAAGACCTACAGATCCAAAGATTATGCTCTGCTCCTCCTGGCTGGCAAGGTTGTGATGAAAAGGCTTGTTTCTCCTTTGTACTGGGTTCTTCTTGCTTCACCATTTTTGAGGGTTTTTGGAAACATTACATCCACTACTGATCTGCCAGAAAATAAAGTTTTTTTTCATGGACCTGAATAGTGGGGTTCCAATAAAACTTCTGTGATAGGTGGTTGGCCATTCATAACCACGTGTATTTGGGATCTGTGCAAGGTATTGCTGAGACTCTGAACCCCACAAGTCGATCTTCTGCTTATTAATATTTATGAGCAGAGGAAGAGGTCACCAGAGTTTCGACTTGCATGGCTGGCAGCTGATGTCCCTGAAAGGTCCATGCTAATGTTGGTAGCAAGTAGTGATCGACCTTTCAGTTCACAAGGCACATTCACATTTTAACCACCATCTAATTTAGCCATCTCCTGGTCTTGTTTTCTTGCAAATAAATTGTACCTTGTCTGGACTCAGTTATCCCTCTGGGACACCTGGATGAACCCTGGACTCCAGACTACAAGGAAGGATGTCTGGGACAAAGAACCAAGGCTTTTTATAAAATTTTCTAAGAGTAAATGAGTGAGTTATACCAGTAATGGCTTGTCTCACTGTTCAGACGATTTGCATTACCTCATCTGTATTACCTACTAATCTACTCTAATTTACAGATGAAAAGAGGAACCATGAAGAAAAAACTAACCTCTCTGCAGGTCTCGTCAAAGACCCATTTTACCCTTTATTTTAACCTCAGCATGTGTGTGTCCACGTGAGCCTCACCTGCCTCTTTTCATGTATGTTAGTCTGGAAGTCTTCCACAGAATTTTTAGGGGCTAATAGCTACCTCTTGATTAAATGTCAGTTCGTAGTAATTTACAATATGTAATTGCCCCATTGAACTTCTGAAATGAATATATAATGCCATAGTGAGAAATGTGTAGATTTTGCCCTAATTGAAACTGGAAATTTAGACTGTTACATTCAATCTAACCCTTTATAATAATGGTGCCATAATTCCTGTCAGGGACAACACAGTATTCAAGTGCTACAGCTGTGATATTCAATTAATCTGTAATAACTGATGCAGATAATTTTACTTTTACTGATTTACCCATCTTTCCTTGTATCTGCATCAGTCATTACATTATTTTACCTTTATTAATCTTTAGATCAGTTGTAAAATTAGTTTAAAATGCAGTGACAGCTTTGGGTCACTTTTCTATTTATTGTGGTATAGATGTGATGCAAAAATATCAGTGTTGTGGTAGATACAATGATTTAAGAGCATAGGTAAAACAAGTTTTACCAGCAGGTACATAATTCTCTCAAGTATACCAGTTGGTGTATCTCTAAAAGTTAGCCAAGACCTCAGGCACACAAAGCTTTCTTCAGAGACTGTCACAAGAGGGTTTGCATGTCCCAAAATTTGTCTCCTATTAGGGTATTTAAAATACCCCATTACATACAGCCCTTAGAGATCAACATTGACATGCTCTGACTTCAAATCAAAATTTCTATTCATTATTAGCAGAGTTGCTATAAAATTAGAACTAGACTCAAGAAAAATGCATTATTTCCATACCGGTTCATTTTTGTTGGGGCAAAATTGAAACCTACATCGAGCTGTAGCATGGCCTGTTCTGCTGCCAAGTGGGAAGAAAATGCTTTAAATGTATGTCATGTGCATTTTATTTAAAACAATCTACTCACAGGATTTTTCACACTTTATATGATTTATATAAAAGCATTGACATAATAAGAAAGTATAATATTTTTCTTGGGGTTTTTCCCACCCCATAAAATATCAAATTGCTTCAAATAATTTATAGGAATGTATGGTTAGGGGGAAAAAAGACCAGTGGGAGTTTGCCTGGGAAAGAATTGAATGGAAAACTAAGAGAGAATTGGACACAAAAAAATATTAAATAACTATTTTTCTCTCCAGTATGTGCTGCAGCTGAAAGAAAATTTTTTTAACAAAAACCTTAATTTATGGAGTCAAGGAAGTACTGATCAAAACAATTATTGATCCAAGAGGGGAGAATGTCATATATGAGGTTACATTCATCCACTTATATGAAGATTCTTCCAATGTGATACAGAAAGAATTTGGTAATTGGAAAAAGGAATACCCTTACATTCAAGTTATATCCTGCAGTTTTTCTTGCTTCTCCCTAACTCTTCATGTGTGCTTCCAAAGTCCGTCCAGATTTGCTTTGTCATCGTATTCTTATTCCAGTAAACTCAAGGACTTGTTAGAGTCTCTGTATTTTTATGTATTTTTATGTATTTTTAAATACGTAGACAGACATGTACTGTACATGAAACCTAGACTGTATGTACACTACAGTCAGGATGCTGGTCCAGTTAAAGTTATAAGGCAACCATGGATATGGCTTTTTCCTTAACTCAGAGTTTTGACTGCAATTGTGCAGTATGTTTCTTTCTTTAGCAATGTTTATTTGGTTCTACCCTTCACAATACTCATTGTAAATTATACTCATTTTATTAATCTTAGCCACAAAGGTTATTTTGCAGGTGATGAGGACTGTGAAAACATTTTCTCTGAAAAAAAAATAATGAGAGAGGGAGACTCATTCCAAAGATCTGCTTTAATTTTGCAGGCTATGCAAAAGATTTTACTCTCACATAAATGTATGCAACTCCTTTGAAATCTTTGTTCTGCAGCAGGGTAGTATTCATCCCAAGCTTCTGGCTGTGTTCAAGCTGCAGTGTCTCCAAGATTAGATAACTGCATATTTGCTCTTTGTACAAGCACTGCTGCAAAGTCCCCCAAAAATTGCAAGCACTTTGGAAAAGACCTTTCGCAGCTGGGCATGAAAGGCGAAAATTATACAGTGCTACTGTGTGACATGCTAAACCACAGATTCACAGTGTAGCAAACTGGCAAGGAAGTGTTCTGCTTTTAGGAATGTTCAGTAATGAACTAGGCATTCCTGCAGTGTGGTTGCTTTCATCTATCAAGTAGTGGACCTGTGGCCAAAGCTGCTTCATTTAGTCCCATTATTCAAACACTCATAATAGCAGGAATGCTCTGATATAGATTTTACTTCTCTGCTTTGTTACACAGCTTTCTGCTTCTTTGTTCTGTAGCTTGAAAATACTTGACTTTAATATGGTACCATTTACTGGCATTTAGAAAGTTTTTAAAACTTTTTTTTTTTAATCTTGTTATCCATTACGGGAAGCAGAACTAGTAAATTCCTGAGTGTTGCTTCGGAAGTGTATGGTTTGTATTTAACATTAGTATTTCAAATCCAACTGTAAAAAGTAAAGCAAATAAAGCCTTCAGTGTCAAGTACGAACAATATGATGTGACAACCGTATCCTGGGCTGCATCAAAAGCAGTGTGACAAGTAGATGGAGGGAGATGATTCTGCCCCTCTAACTGCACTCTGGTTAGATCCCCCCTGGAGTGCTGCATTGAGCTCTGGGGCCCCAAACATGAGAAGAATGTGAACCTGATGGCATGGGTCCAGAGGAGGGCTGGAATTGTCTCCTATGAAGACAGGCTGAGAGAGCTGGGGGTGTTCACCCTGGAGAAGAGAAGGCTCCAAGGAGACCTTATGGTGTCCTTTCAGTATTTAACAGGGGCCTACAAGAAAGATGGGGACAAACTTTTTTACCAGGGCCTGTAGTTACAGGACAAAGAACAATGGTTTTAAACTGAAAGAGAATAGATTTAGACTGAATATTAGGAAGAATTTCTTTACTATGAGGAAGGTGAAGCCCTGGAAGAGATTGCCCAGGAGTTTTGGATGCCCCATCCCTAGGAGTGTTCAAGACCAGGCTGGATGGGCCCTGAGCAATCTGGTCTAGTGGAAGGTGTCCCTGCCCATGGCAGGGTGGTTGGAAGTAGATGATCTTTAAAGGTCCCTTTCAATCCAGACCACTCTGTGATACTTTGATGGATGCTGAGAGCCTGACTTAATTCTTATGTTTCTTCAATTCAATGTTTCTTCATTATTTTTTACAATGAGATTATTTTAAGAGTGTATCCTTTGAACAGTGATAGAAGATGATGAACTCATATTCCAGTGTCGCAGTGTGATCCACTCTGTTTTGCGTTATGGCTCAAGTAAAAGTGTAATTACATACCTTGTTGCTTCTTTCACTGCAAATGCAACAAGGTCAATTTTCTTTTAATTATAATTCCACAGCAGCTTAAACTGGTCTGTATTGGGGCAGATGTGCTGTTGTTACTATCTCCTCCAGACTAAGTAATTCTAACCCTCTGTCCTTTCACTGCTGTTTATATCGCAAGAGCCTGTGGTGCAGAGGCATAAAACCTTGTCCCTCAGGCACTATTTCTGGCTAAAACACAATGATTTTACCAAATTCAGAGAAGTGCAACAAGGTACAGAGCCCTGTAGATGCCAATCTCCAAAACTGCTTGGAATGTGACACTTCGCATATTCGTATTAACACTTTGGGCTAAAATACTTCATGGTTTACACCTTCCTAGGTGACAAAGACTGAAAAAGATAAAAACTAAAATTTTTGAAAGAAATTACATGATCCAGTTTGTGTAAGTATTTCAAACGTTGTGTACCAACAAATCCTCTGAAATACTTTACAAGTCTCTTCCTGAAATTTTCTTTGCTTTTACTTGCTTTTAAACACAATGAAACCTGTTGACCAACAGCCAAGAGGGGAATTAGGGATTGCTTCCTAAGTACTGAAAAAGTAGAGGGTTTTTTGGCTACTAATATGTGGGAGAAATCACCCCTGATGAACAGACGTTAGAGGATGCAGAAATACTATATCCATCCATACCTATGTGTAATACAAATGGGATTTGTGACAATGCTCAACCAGCTACCTCAGCTCCCCTCCTTAGGTAATAGAAACCTCCCAAGGGCCCCCCAGCCAGGTGCTACTGGCAGCTCCTCTAAATCCTTTTCTGAAAATCTTCTGAATAATTTGGCTTTAGAGTCCCTGGTAAATAATTCTCATTCAAAGCACATTTCTTGGCTTTTTTTGTTCTTTCAAAGTACACTTGTCTCTCTTTTATTACCCAGTCTAAACCCACCATCTTCAATTTTCCCTCTAGTATGTATGATCACATTGGCTGCTCAGATATGCAATGTGGGGGCTTTCAAAGCTTTATGACTAGCTTAAAAATAGACACAAGTTTGTAGCGTTTTTCATTCTATTTTGTTCAGTTTATTGGAAAGGATTTGGTTAAAGGGAAACCTAAGGTATAACAGCACCTTCTTGTTGACTGGTTTTAAATGGAAAAATGAAGTATCAAGCATTGCAGCTCCCATGTAATCCAAATGAATCAATAAAGTAGATTTATTTGGTCATTTGGTCTGTGTAACTCTGAAATTACCTATTTGCCATGGCTGATAGTTTCAGATTGTTAACATAGCAAACACTCAGCTCTACAAGACACAGTTCACCGTCTCCACCAGGCAAGCTAATGGAAATTAATGGTGATCTGTTTGAATAAGAACTGAGTAGTCATCACACGGCTTAGTGTTTGGTCTATAAGACTGCTAAAAGGAGTGAGATAAGCAGCAAATGTCCTAAATGCCTGCAATTTTAATGTAGCAATGCCTTTAGGTGCCTGACACTTGAAATGGAGAATTTGGAATTTGTATTTCTCAGGAGATTTCCATATGAGAAGTTCAGGAAGCTTAGACAAAATGTCAAGGAATTTTATAAAGGTGAACCATAGGAAGTACAGGAGTAGAAGACATAGATATATCTTCTGACTTGTCTTGTGTTCCTGGATGCTTGACTGGAGGCTGTAGGGAGGTCCATGTCTCTACCTGGAACTGATGGTCACCAGTTTTCTGGTATATTAGAAAGAATTGAGCAGAGTTCACTATTTCCATTGCAAGCCCTGGAGGTGGGTACCCAACTATTCACTCTGAGAAAGTTGCATGGGGTGGAAAGAAAACCCTCTAAGGAACTTGCAGCTGAATGAGGAGGTCACAAGTGAAGTTTCAAAGTGTCTGAGTGTGATCTACACAATGAGAAAGAGATTTTTACATGACACTTCAGTACTTAACAGTAACTCTTCAAAGTTTCATTTCAAACACCATTTTAAAAACCATTTGTTCTTCCAAAGATATGTCAGCACTATTGTGAAAGATGGCATTGCAGATTTATCAGAGCAGAATAATTAAAGAAGTTTTTTCCAGTTCTTCCTCCAAAAAGGCCTTTCTTTTGTATCGTTCCTTCAGAACTTGGAAGGGAAATGTTGCTCTACTGCCCTCATTTGAATCTTCCCCCTTACATCCTCCTTTTTGACTAAATTTGACTCCCCTGGTTGGCCTTGTCCAAATGGCTGTGCAGGGAGGGTTGTCCCACCTTCTGGGTAACCCAGTGGTAATTGTAATTGAAGCCGTATTCAGCATAATACTACATCTGTAGAGATTTGGACAGAGACAAAAGAGATGTCATTACTAAGTAGGATGCTGTGTTCATCCTCAAATAAGCTTCAGGACTAATCCCAAAGTGTCAATGGTATTACTATAATAGCTGAAGCAGGAGGAATACCTTAGCACATAATGAGGTATGCTACATTTGCAAAGAAAGGAAGAACAATGTTATAGTTTAAATAACAGACAGGGATGTTGTATGTAACTTATAAGCAACAGAGGGTGAAGAATTAATACAATCATGGAAAAGTACTGGGCTTTAGCAATGTGCTCATGATTAATCCCTATATATGGATATTATAAAACTGAAATGCATAAAGCATGCTGTATTATCTTAACATGGAGGGAGGACATTGTTGGACTTAGAGAAAAAGGCTAAATAGTATAGGAACAGGAAAATCAGCAAAGCACCTAAAAGACCTGCTTGGGAACATCACCAAATGAAACAAATTTTGGGGTCATTGTAAACTGTATGAAATCCCCATAGTAATCATTCTTATATAAGCTCCAGTGATCCCAAGAACTATCAGTACATTATCAGTAATTCCTGTTGTTTATTGTGATAAGCATCATCTCAGGAAAATCTCATGCAGACCTTGAAACATCTTGCAAACACCTATGCTTAAAACAGCTTGACATATTGTTTCTCCTTCTGTAATGGTAAAATATGTATTCTATTTAAAAATTGTGTAACTGACCTCTTCATAGTGTGGCCCTGTACTGTGGATGTGGAGGTAGCACAAGTCAGGTGGTACCAAGCAGCCAGAAGAAGGTATGGAGAAAATGCTTTCCATGGGTATTGTCATGGAAGCTCTTGTGTGGTTGAATCATGGTGTCAGTAGGCACCAAGGACCAGACTCATTTCTGATTTCTCCCTATGTTCCTGATGACACAGCTCCAGTGCAACTACGATCTCCATGAGGCTGCTCTAGCCTTCCTTCAGCTGCAAGCCAGCTGCCTATGGGCATTAGTCTCAGTTGGTGTTAAAAAGTGATAGTTCTAGCACAAAAGACCCCAAAATATGGTCCGTGGAGTGTACTGCTTTGCTCATTGCAGTTTGCACGTCATGTCACACCTGAACCTGGATTGCTGGAGATGGGGACAGAGCCATGGAGATGCTGGTCTGTTCCTCTGTCCCAAAGCTGACAGGGTCCATTTCTTTGGGTTCCGCTTTGTGTGAGTCTTTTTTCCTCCCTCTTGTTTCTGCCCTGCCCATTGACCAACACTTTGCATCTGCGTGTACCTTCCAATGTCAATGAGATCATCATCCTTGATCCAGTAGTGATGCTAACCCAAGTGTGCTGTAGTGTTATGGGCCAGTCTTATGGCAAAAGTAGAGAAAAGCCACTTCTTTGTCAGGGACTTTATAGTTTGATTGTTAAAATATTGTCATTCAGCAATTATTGAAATTGTTGTCCCTGGAAAAGACTCCTGTGAAAGAGAAAGAAAAAAAGGTGCTGGATTTTGTCTGGCATGTCAGCCATTCCTGTGGTTAGAGTTGGTTAGAAGAAGAAAGACTAGAAATAACAAGACTATATAAGATTTAGCTTGGGAAATAATTCTTACTCATTTACTCATATGTAGTATCATATGGCACAGTCATCACAGTTAACAAAGGGGAAAATAATGTGTTCAATACTCTACAGATGGCTTTTTATTTTAGTTGGAAAGACAGGAGAAAGAAGCATTTTAAATAGCTCTTTCAGTACATAATAACAAATGTTCACAAAATCCCATGAGGATAAGATTTAGCTGTATCTACAGCTGTAACCCAACACAGTGCTACAAGCACTGCCATCACAAAGTGCAGGAAAAGCAGACCTATCACAGGCACCTTCAACTGATACTGGTTTTGTTTATGCTTTCTAGGTTGCAATATTGTGCCAAAATCTGTGCCATTTGTGGAAAGCATTTTGTATTTTAAAGCTGTTGAGTTTGTAAGGCAGAGTCCTTCTTTTGCCTACTTTATACCAAATCCTTATAGGTGCAGCAGAGGTGATGAGGCTAGCAAGAATAGAGGCACGCACCAGTCTGGTTTTACACCACACTCCAGAGCACTTTGCAGTACAGTGAGTAACTCCATGAACACTGTATTCATGCTTGTACATCTGCTCACTGCACAGCTGACCAAGAACCATTGTTTATATGCTCTTCATTAATTTTTTTGGCAGTTTGAACCAATACGCGCAGCAGTGAATAGCCTGGAGAATACGCAGACAATTCCAGGCATTTTGCTCTCTGATTTAGCTGTCCAATTTTTGTTTCAATTGAGTTGTCTACCATTGATGATAAAACGCAAGTTTGTGGCTGACAGCGTAATTGCATATTATTTCTGTGTCATTTACATGTCACATTACCACTGGCACCAGAATAGTTCTGGCAAGATTCAAACAGTAATAAGGCTGCTTCTTATTAGAGGCAAAACCTCTGAACCCTCTTTTCTATCACTTTGTGGTTTATGTAATCTCAGTGACACGTGACTGCAACAATCCTATTGGATAACTTGTGTTATGTTGAACTGGAAGTGCCACACCTTTATTACATTTTGAGATTACAGATTTCTGTGTTAGATGAGGACAATATTTCCTTTGCCCTCTGAAAATGAGTGACCTTCCAAATCATGTAAAGATGAGAAAAGCTGTTGCTGAGAAAAATGTTACACGAGTGATTGTGTTGCTCACTATATGTCAAGTAGACTAAGTATCCAAGTCGGTGCACCTTTTTCCCATTAAATTTTTGGATTTCAGATGTGTAGAGTGCTCACAGGATTGTTTACCCAGGTAAAAAACATCTTACTCCTAGTTTTTCAGCTGTCTGAAAAATGAAGATGTGTGAGTGCCCACTGTGTTACTGTGACGGGTGATCTCAGCCACATGTTGTTTGTTGTTCAGCCCAAGCACCACTAGTGGCCTGTGGGATATCAGAAGGCATGATGTGTTTTAACAAAAACTGTGACTTAAAATAATGTTCTAATGCAAAAGTCTTTGCTTGCTTGAACCTCCTACAACTGTGAAGCAATATGATTATATCTGGTGGCCCCTGGATATTTTTCCCAGAAAGGCCAGGTGGGTGTTGATTTAGGAAAAAGATAGAAAAGCACAAAAGCTGCCAATCCAGTTCCCTTCAAGCCTGTCGTGTCGTGTCCATGCTCCACTTCTCCAGAACTTTGTGCTGAAGCAGTAATTTTCAACGGCCTGAGGGTTACACTGCTATGTGTCTATATGGAGCCCAGCCAAACTGGCTGCATTAGGGAGCATGTAATCCCACTGTGTTGTTCCCAGTTTCTCTCTCTTTTCCTGCCGCACCTGCTTCATCTAGCTAGAGGTTACCCAACCTCTCTCTTTCTCTAGTCCCATAAAATATACCTTTTGAGCTGCCATTCCGCTTATCAGCAAACTGGACCTGGGTTTTGTAGGTCATGTTTAAAATATCCAGATTCTTTGTAGGTCTGCAGCCCTATGTGTAGGTTAGAAGCACCTGAATCAGGACAACTGAGGTAGCCTCATCTGGCAAAGATGCATAGTTTAACCCAGAGTTGCTGCTGGTGGCAGAGTAACATGGATCTGTACCCCATATCATCTGTACTCACCACCAGAGGTCCATAGAGGAGACTAAATTAAAAGCGTACCAACCTCCACTTAGATAAAACATGAGCACACGTAAGGCTGGGGGTGCGCATGCACACACACAGATGGTCCACTGTAAGTCTAAAAAGATGTTCCTCTGCAAAGACAAGGAATTTATCATAACAGCTAAATTCCAATACTTCTTTTGTTCTTGTTGTTTAATTCCCAGAAGGGTCAGCTACAACGTGTCTCTCCAGGAAGACTCCACAATGAGAAAAACAACCCAGAGTTGCTTCTTACTGATCATCCTTCTAATTGTAAGTATGAGAAAACAGAAGTACCCATAACACTTGCCAAATTCAAACTTGTAATGATGTTCAGAAAAATGAGTACTGAGTTGTATTTGTTATACTGCATAGGTAAAGTAATGAGTTACCTTCCTGATAAATTTCAAAATAAGCTTAATAAAGTTTCTAAATAAGTTATCTCATAGAAGTTCATTATTTTCTGGTGAGACAGAACTGCAAGTCTGAAGAAGGCTGTGCGTATGGCTTTTCATTTCTATGTTTTACAGGCTACAACATAGCAGTGACATGGAAACTTAATTGTTTGAAAACTTCCTTGATGATGTTGTGTGAGACAAACTACAACTGTTGTAGAGACAGGTCTAGGGGACATGTTGGGGAACACTAGCAACTGCAGTCTCTGGATTGTTTATTGGATTGTGTACCTCACAGAATCACATAATATGCTGAGTATTCTGGTATTTGTGACCGCTTGTGGCTGTTCTACGTATCCTGCAAGGCTGCACATGGCAATGCACTGGCTAGGAAATCACCCATGGTCAGAGATGTCTGTAACAAAGAGCCTGAGAGAAACCAGCTTCCCTCTGGCTTTGAATCCCAGCTGATCTGCACAGCTTGACAAGGGGCTTGACATAAAAGCAATTCTTCCTGTACCAAGCCAATGCCAAATAAAGAAACAGTTTGAGTTTATATTTCTTCCCAGTCAAGTGACAGGACTGTAAATATTCTGATAATTAAAATTGCCAACAGCATTTCTGAGCACCTGAGGTGCTTTAACCTACAGAATGGATTTGTAGGTCAACCCAGAAGAACTGGGCTAATCCTTGCTGTGTTGTCCCCAAATCTTTTAAATCTCTCACCCATGTAGCACATATGCAACGTTAGTTCTGTGCACATTCCTGCAGTACTCCTGGGCTAGGATTTCTTTAAAAAACTCTTCAGTGAGATCTGCATCCCCTTTTTTTTAAATATCTTTGCACCAGAGGACTCTTCAGCTTCTGACCTCAATGGATAACTCAAGCACAAGTTTCCTTCATTTTCACTCTTCCAATCTCAATGTGCCTTCTTTTCCCACTGCAGTGGGCATGCTATGGCCTACTTCAATACCTCTTGGATTAATTTACTTTTTGATAGGGAAGAAGTCACGGTCATAGAAGCAGACCATGAACAAGCTCTGTTTCCTTGATGACGCTTACCAGAACACTGCTGTTAGATCAAATATGAGAAGTATTTGGCACCGGTCATTTTCCCAAAGATTTCCCCATCTGTAGCTGATAGGAAACATTCATTTTTTACATTTTATTTGTAGTCTGTAATGAATGAAGAGTGTCTTTCTCTTCCATAGAGACTGTTCCCACTTCGTTGGTTCTTCTATTCATTCCTTGCTTCCAAGACCTGTGAGACATGTCAGCTGCTGTTTGAGATTGAGGAAGACATAATAATTAAAGTGATTTGTGACACAGGGTTGAACTTCCATCCCTGTTCTCTACTCACCCCACAAACCATCCTCCAGATCTTTATTCTTTGATGGCTTTGATGGTTTTCTTTCATCTTCTCGTCTGTGTCCTGCGCTCCCAGTTGGTCACTGCAAGCTGTTGCAAAGCAACACAACCTCTGTTGGGGTCCTTGTGTTTCTCCTCTGGGCTCCAGTCTCTCTGTTTGTGCCATTTGTCCACCTGCAGTGATCACCACTATTGAGTAGGGCATACTTTTACCTGAAATCTCCTTTCTTAGGGTAGCTGTGATTCTCTAATACACTCTTAGTGTTGGAGCACTCCGTGTCCTATATACAGTGTTAGTGCTTTGCAGAAGACTTCATTCCTTGGATTCTTCTCATATCTCTCCTTGAATATTTTGTCATAGACCTTAGTTACTTGATGTGCACAGACACCTCCTCCCCACCATCTCCTTTAGACTTGTCACCACGGGGTTTTGGTACCTTCTGATACAAACCCATCTCTCTTATGTATGTCATTTTTTGTGTAGAATAAATAGCACTTCTGTGTACACGTCTATAATGATTCGCTTTTGCCAAACAAAGACTGAAGCAACAGTTGTTCCAAAATCTAATTTAGAAACAGAACTAACTATTGTCTTCCTCTATGATAGATTCCCTTGCTTTTGGATGCAGGATAATGCATCACCAGATAGTTCTCTACGTTTCAATGGGAATATCATTAGAAAATTTACTGTTCATTATGTCTTAGTTCACTTTATGCCTGTTACTCTCTAGATTTTGGCAATTATTGAAAGCCACGGAATGTGACTGAGATTTATTTCCTTAAACACATGAGCCCCTCTGTGCTGGAGCAATTAGTTGATCTCCTCAATGCACATTTCTCTTCACAAGAAAGATGGAGCATCAACACAGTGTGCCCAGCAGCATCAAACTGCAGAGAATGAAGAAGACGAAGCAGGTTTGGGTCTCTTTCCAGTGTAACCAATCAATTTTGCAGGACATTGAAGGAAGAGATTTGTATTCTCTTCATTATTTTGTCAAGTAAGAACTGTCATTTAGTGCCTACAAATGATAGTTTGTTCTTACTCTGGAAATGAGGATTGGTGGAGAAAATTTTTTCACATATTCTGATTTTGTGTCTGGAGCCATCCACAAAGTGCACAGTAAGGACTAAATGGATGCTGCAGTTGAAGGACACACTATTTTCAATTAGGTCAATTAGATCAAGATTGTATTTTAAAATAAATTCATTTTGAGTAAAAAACAAATTGTGCAAGTTCATTAGGTCCAAATCTGTCAAATTGTTTCCAAGCCTCAGTCACAAAGCTATACAGAGTCAGGTGCTTCTTGCCAACTCCTTTAAGTCTTGGCAATAATTCCCATTCACAAAACATTGAAAATTAATTATATGAAAACCTAAATGTAATTTTCAGTAACTGCACAAATTGGTGTTTTTTGGAATACAGTTGTGGTATGGTAAATTCAAATCTCCAGAACCCATTAGTGAAGCACTTGCCGCAGGTTTGATCCTCACATGGGGTGGTGGGGCCATGTGCTTCCCTGGCCTCCTGCTACTTGCCCAGCTCCACAGCTCTCACCACCAGTCTCTAAAACCCGTTTCTGTGCAGGTACTGTAAGAACAAGCCTTTTCCTGCTTAGACAGCAACTCTTCCAGCATCTGGTCCAGAGCAGGTCCTACCCTCCGGTGAGCCAGAAGAGCTGATGATGATCTGTCACAGCCTCCTTCATCTTCCTTCATCAGAACTTGCTTGCTGTCTGGCACCACTGGGAGCCCAGGGGCTTCCCCAGCCTTGGATGATGAAATCCCCCCAGGTCTCATCACCTGAGACCATGCCTTTGGAAGCTGTTGATGTGAGTTAGTATTTCCCTGTGTAACCATGGGTTGCTTCAAGCCGTAAGTACACTGGCAAGTTCTGAAGCTGTTCTCACACAAGGAAAACTCTGGAAAGCAATCTGCTGGTATTTTAAGGTGATGAGAATTAGTGTGAGAATTTGAGACTCAAGTTGCTCAGTTTCCTGAGAAAGGAATGCTCTGTTCTGCTCTATTCACCCAGTTTCAGGGGTGATCAGGAAATTTTGACTACATCTTTGCTTGTTTAAAAAATAAGGCTGTTGCTATGCAGCTGATTGCCCTAAAGAGGCCTCTTGCAAGATGATAATCAGGGCTGCAAGCAAAAATCTGTTAAGTATTCTGCAGCCTTTCTGTAAGCCCACAGCTTGCATCGGGATAAACTGCAAGTAAAGCTTCCTCATGTGAGCAAATCCTGCAGCAGTGGCAAGGAACTGTAAGATTTGTGAGTTGCTTTTCATTACAACTGCCTTATCTTCATTTACTGTGACTGCTAATCTCGTGATTGTTTAAACAGCTGCCAAAATCTGCTGTGTTAGTTGTATAGGGTGTCACTGAGATAATTACCATCCTGCTCCAACATAGTAGAGTACGAGAAAATTTTAACATTCAATGGTTAAGTAAAACAAGTCATGTTGTGGTATTTCCCCAAAGAAATTGTCTGCTGTTTCCTAGCACATTTGTGATGGATAGAAATGATTATGTTTACTGAATACCATACACTAATGACTTTCCTAAGGCATCACAGTTGTTTTCTTCTCTGTCCTAACACTAGCAGCTGTGAAGAGTGGTTCAAACATCAAAGTATGAGAGAGGCTCTGCCACCAGTCTAAATCATGCCGAGCTCTCTCTAGAAGATGTGATGTAGTGAAGAACAGGAGCTTAGTGATCCACAAAGTGGTGACTACACATAGCAGTTTTAAAAGAATTTTACATTTGAGCTATTGAAATCAATATAAAACACTTGGAGCATACAGAATTTGAGCTATATTTTGACTGAACTCAACAATAAATGTTACTAAATTACTGTATTTAGTGGAAGGAGGAAAAATGCAAAAGTAAAGAAAGCTACAAATATCTTCTTTTCCTAAATGTCATGTATTGTTACAGTTAGTGTCCTCCAAGCTCTTTGATGGCAGAAGAAAAATATTTGGGGTTGCTTATTCATCATATGCAATATTTTGTGGGGAAAAAAGTGAAGGAATTTTGTGCTTGCTTTATCTGGATTCTCCCTTGCAGAAATGGGCACAGTGTTGCAGAGGTTAATAACAGTTGTCTGTCTTACAGAAACAAGGACACTATCTGTTCATTTCTGTATAATTTAATAATGAAGCCAAGTTGCTTTCTCTAGATTACTTTATTAATTCTAGGTAGAAAGTGAACTTCAACATTATCAGAATCTTGTTTTTTCTCCTTGTAATGATAATTTGTTTTCTTATAACAGTCATTTGTCACGTGGTGGCTTGGTGGTCGTATGTATGACGTCATTTACTTGGACTTTTAGGAGTGACATCATATGTACGGCTGCTAAACTGCTGCATGGGACATCACTTAAACAATTTTCTTCTGACGAAATGATGCCAATCATTTTCAGGCAATGAGCACATCAATTATTAAGTTGTGAATTATTTATTTCTCTTTAATAAAGAATATTTATAAATGAATGAGGCATTCCTTTACTGTGTCAACATCATTTATATTTCCACCTAAAATAACAGATGATGGATGGATGGATGGATGGATGGACGGATGGATGGGAAAGCTTTTTAATATGCAGTAATGGACTCTGAACATTCAAAATCTGTTCAATGCTGTAGGTAGTTACCAAGTTAAAATTACTTACTCTTGGCTTTTTTATGGTGAAAACATGCGTTTTAAATCTTAATTCCTAAAATGCACAGATATAACAATTAAAATAAAGTAGCAGAGGTAATTCCAATCATTAATTCCCTGAGAGCAGATACAAACATAGACACACAGATTCATGGTACACTCCCAGCCTCTCCCAATAACATGGTACACACTAAGCTTTCCCTCCCATGTAATCATGCCCAAAATCCTACTACTTCTGATAAGAGAATAATGACCCAGAGATGTCTTTCTGACCCATTTGCCCTCTTCTGACCCCTATGATAAGGAGTGCAGGAAGACTAAAACAAATAATAGCATCTCACATGACAAACTGTAGCAAGATTTTTGTCTGACTTAACTGCAGGAATATAAGGCTGGATCATCAGCCCACTGAACTGACTTTAAGAGGTCAGGCTTTAGGCTCTGGGTCCTAGAGTGGTGTCTCTTACACATGGTAGAAAAAACAGCATTTCAAACAGGGATGTGGCTCCTCAACCTCCAGCAAACCACCAAATTAATATTTCATTAATCTGCTGAAATGGAAATCTGATCTTAAGGTAGAAAAAAATGGTGTTCAAACTTCCAAGGCCAGCTCTAGGCAAACAGAAATGAGGAGTAGCAATCAATGGGAAGAGCACATTTAAAGGGCATATTGCAGGTGAACAATACCAGTGACATACCTATGTATGACCCCTTAATTTGATTTCCCACACAAGCTATTCAATTTCCTAAAAAGTGCCCGGAAAGATATTTGGACAATTAACTTTGAAAATCTGTGTCCTTGTGCTTGATAAAAAGAAAAAAAAAAAAAGCTTATTTAAGAGACATCTGTAAATTTAATATTATTATTCAAATTTTTATCCAAACGTCAGTTTTTTTGTAGGCCATTAAGTGATTTCCACTGATAAAGTAACTCCCATTGAGCTTTAGTGACACAGTGTTATCCATATTTTTAATCTTTCTGGGTGAATTCCTGTCCTAAATGTAGGTAGTAGAAATTTTGCTAGCAGTTTCAGCTGGACCATGATTGCCTTGCACAGAGGCAGTAGAATGGGCCTCCTGGTTACATGGTTGAGCACTTTTAAATAATTCTGTGCACAATCCAAGGCATTTAGTCTATCCACCACCACAGGTACTCTTTACCTTCAAGTATCAAAATATTTGCATTAAACTGTACCCAATAAGAGCTGACTTCATCAGAAATTATACACAACAAGTCTCTTAAACTGACCTTTAAGAGTAGGCAGTCATTGGTGTCTGAATTGTGTCTTACCCCCCAAAATTATCACTCCACACATAGCTGTGTTCCCAAAATGGCCCAGAGGAACAGAGAAATTGTCAAGAACAGAGGCAATGCCACAGAAGTCCTCCTAGCTTTCTTTGACAATACTGATATTCCTCTCTTTAATACAAACAGCTTGGAACTGAGGTATTATTCAAAATAAAAATGGGGAAAATTAGCATGGAGTATCTATTAATCACTTCAGGAAAGCACTAGAGCCTGTGATGGTACATGGATGTGAAGGGCTAAGATAAAAATGAGGGTGTCTGAAGAACCTCATCTGCACTTTCCTACACTACATGCTGGATTTAGGATATTACTTGGCTGGTTTTTAAAATGATTCTCATGGACTCCAGCTACTCACTTTAATCTTTTTATAAGTAAGGGATCTGTGATGTTTTGCTTCACTTCTGTATTTCCTGTTCTGGCTTTCTAGATACTTAATTTTTCACTTGGATGGCCAGATGAAATGTTCCAAATGGCTTCATTGTCCAAGTATATATTTGTTTGGGGGGTATACATACACATAAAATTTATTTCTGCCAGAAAATATCTTCCTTTTTATTCCTCCTATTTTATTTCAAGCACCTGTTTAAGTGCAACAAGATTAACTGCCTCCGGGTCCTCCAGCTAGCAGCTGTATACAGTTGAAAATGAAAATGTTTGTGTCAAAAGAGATTAGATTAAATTAAGAAAATATAATTAATTAGATATACGAGTATATATCCTGACATGGTTTGTCACAGAGATATCAGGATAAAAGTAATGGCTTTTATTTTTTCCAACCAAGTCAAACACTGTGGTTTCACTGTGTATTTTACCAAGGTGTTTTAGTGTGCAAATGGGGGAAAAAGGTAATGTATTTATGCAATACAGTTGCCTGTGATGTGCAATTAAAAAAAGGGGAAGAAAAGTGTAAGAAGTAAGCTGATATTTGAATTTTCAAACCTGTCATGTTTTCAATTTGCGCATCAACAAGTGCTTGCTTAAAGATCTGTGTACTGGCATTTGCTGCTAAAATGGTAAAGTTTGTGTATTTATGACAGTCCTAGATTTTGAAGCCTGCAAATGAGTCTGTATGTGTTTGTGATGGCTTTAGTACTGTTTAGTATAGGGGAAGATAGAGGGTCATGCAAGGAGAGTGCCACAGCAATGTTCTTTTTCTTGGGGAAGCAGAGGAACTAATCTTTACCTATCACCTTCATGCAGAGAAGTTTCCTGATATAGGATTGAGGCAGAACAGAACTAACTAAAGCTCCACACTCTCATTTCCGCTCACAGACCTGAGTTGTGCAACTGACAGATGGATGGATGGCAAAAAAACATGACTGACTTTGCCTTCCAGAGGCAATGATCCTTCCCTTTAAACTGCAAGTGGTTCAGAATGGGAGAATTCAGAAGATACCACTAGATTGAAGAGGACTCTGTTATTCAGACTCAAATGTAGGGACTCAAATTTAGGTACTTAACTAGGAACTAAGGCCAGATATTGAGGTTTAACTCTCTGCCTGTTGTTTCTATGACCTTAGCAGTTGAAGAAATTCAAAGCAGATGGCATAAAACGTGAAATAATCAGTTTCCAGGCTGTGGCACTGAGGTATTTTGTCTGCACTGTCAGGAAAAAAATGGGAACAAATGAGCAGAAATACATGAGTGTAATTTTTGGAACATACAAAATTCTTTTGCAGATGCTAAACTGAATAAAAAAATTTTGAAGACTTTATCAAGTATTTAATGATCCTCTCTTTGCCAAGAAAAAGGACTTGGTTAAAATCTTGAGGTTTTAATGAAGTAAACTAATAATATTCAGCATTTACTTTGCAAGCAGTAGAAGGCCCATCATAATACTAAACATATGCAAATAAAAGGCCTTTGAAGGATGCAAAATATATTTCTGGTCCCCACTTTTTTTTTTTTTTTAATTTTATCCTCCTCTTTTGTTCAGTTGTACTAACAGTTTTTCCTTTCTGTACAGAGAATTGTTCCAAGTCTTTCTTCTACTGTAAATTTTACTGATCCTACATTAGAACCTGTAGTAACAGAAAATTCAGTCATACGACAGAAGATAATAGATTCACAGTTCAAATGCTATGAGAGGATGAACAGAGCTCCTCCGTACAAGAAAAAAGGTAAAAAGGATTTAAAAAAAAAATCTATCTGTATTTTGCCATGCTTGGTTATAGAACTATAAAGAAATGTTTTCTTCTGTATGCTAACCCATACTCTTCCTCAGGGTGCACTTTCCTTCCCACAACAGTAATCAAAGTCACACTTACTTAGCATCCTCCTAAGTGCAAAGAAATAAAAAAGGCTGGAAGGAGCCCAGGGAGTGAACACTGCTTCCTTCCTCCATTATCCATGTTTCTTGCTCAGTGCTTTGCTGCTTGAATGTCTCTTTTCTTGCTTAGAGAATGGCATTCTCCAGAACCTCTCAACAAACTCGCACAACGACCTGATTGTGAATGGAAAATCTCTTAAATATAAATGTTGTTCTGTTCACTTTACTCTCTGTTTCAATTTTTTGTCATTTCTGTATTGTCTGCTGGTCGTCATGCTCTGTACCAACACAGAAGTTCTAGACATTCCATATTCAACAGTAACACTAACAAAAATAGGTTTATAAGGCACTGAGCTCTCATCTTTGCTAAATATGAGGCATATGTGAAGGGTGATAAAAAGAGAAATGACAAAAAATAGCGGTGCTACAGTTCCATAGTATAAAGCAGGATTCCTGGTTGGGACTCAGTGTTATGGTCACTTTTTCTTATAGAGGATACAGAAGATATGAGGAGGCTAGAGAAAAAAATAACAGAGGAGTTGTGAAGACTCATGCAAGTAAAGAACAGAGATATTGAGGACATAGTTTAAAGAGAAAACACGTGAAAAAAAACCCACTAATAAAAACACCCAACCTAATACATGGATTGGAGACAAAGTGGGACTTTGTGTAATATAAGAACAAAGACATTTCTATAGCTCTTTATCACAAAGGTTTTACTGAGCTCTGTAAGACTCAAACAACAGTTAGATGTTAAGATACTCAAGTCTTGATGTAGAAATGGATATAGAGATTGACTTTGGTAAAAATAGGTTTTAATTCAGGCTGATGATGGGGAAAACCCACAAGTAGTTATATAGGGTTATGGAATATAAAACATGATGTTTCAGACATAAACAAGCCTTTTAGTTGCTGGACTTATGGTGGAAATAACTTGCCATCTTCTTCTCGGATTACTCTTTTAGTCTCCAGCTCTATAAACAAGTAATTTTTGCATCCATTGGTGATTCCACTGGATTCCCATTTCTTCTGCACCTTGTTTGTGTGATTAGTTGCAACAGCTGTTTTTCCAGCATGAGCTGGGATTTCATATGATGACATGAATTCCTAGTAGTGTTCTCAAGGGCAGCATTGTCCCAGGAGAACAGCAGTGGCAGTTCCTGCATTCCTTCAACTGGCAGCTAGATTTTAAGTGTTGCCATTAGGGACTGTTATGTTCATAGCAACATACACTTAATTCATTTATAACCCAAAAATGAAGATAATGGGTGACAAAGGAATGATGCCAGCACTACTAAAGTTGCATTTTCAGCTGAAAAAATAATAAAACGAGGGGCTCAGGTGCATGGAAACACCTGATCACCCCTCCAGGACAGCACCGTGTATATATATATATATATATATATATATATATATACACATGGTGTATATATATATGTGTGTGTATGTGTGTGTGTTTGTATATATGTATATATATCATATATATGTATCCATATATCCATATATATATATATGTATGTATACATATATATCCTGTTAGTTACCTTGAAAGACACAGTCCACAATGTATAGATTGATATGTGCTATTTTTTTATTTATCAGGCAAGGCAGAGGATTTAAAGATAGAAATTCCCTGCAACCCCTTTCAACACTGTCTTTCAAATACAAGCTCAAATTGCAAAAGTTTTTACTCTTGTTTTTCTTCATTATTACAAAAATACTCCTCAAAGTCTTTCAGATACATTTCAAAGCTGTAGAAAAACATGACAGTACCTGAAGGAAAGATATTGAAGCTGTTGATATGATGACTGGTTATTTAAGTGAAAAATAGCATTAGCATATTTAACTTGATAACAGAAACACGTATGTGCATAAAATCTTAGAAAATGAGGTAAAAGTATGTATAAAAATGTCTTTTCTGAACAACATCTAATCTGGAAAATATTAATTTAGAATTATTTATGCTTTCAATTTTTAATCCACAGCTATTTTGACTTATAAATATTTATTGGTGCAAATTTGAACAATTCAGATGACTTTTTACAGCCTTTTTGCTTTAGTAAGAAAGCTTATCTATGGATAGTTTCTAAAGCACCAGAAGCAATTAGCTATCCATATTTTATTAACTTTCAGAGGTACCTTCTAAATAATTCTTCAAAAATCAACCTACATGGTCATAGCAGCCCTTTTGACACTTCCTCAGGACCAGAGCAAAAAAGATGTACATTCTCATTCTATTTCCCTTTAACCTGGTGGTCATGATGATAAATACCTTTTCCCCCACCACAAACTGATTTTAAATGGAAAATAACTAAGAAGTGTAGGGGTTTTTTTAATACATTTCTTTTATAAGTCCACAATGAGTCATGTTACACATTACAGCAAGCGGTCTTACAGCACAGTTTCTGAGGACCATAGTAGGTATCATCTCTGTTGGGGATCAAAAATGAGCTGTGTTCTGCCTCCCTCACTTTGCCGCTGCTTGTGGGGGTGGAAGCGACACAGCCTCGACTGCACTACCTTCTCAGAAGATGCATGATGAGGACAGAATCATAGCACGCCTACCTAGACAACATCAGCAGGCAGAATCTGCCTGTTACAGATCAGTCTTGCATCTGCTTCACTGGACGTGTAGGTACATCACTGATCTCTGGTGCTGAATAAGGCAACAGCCTTACAGAGACCTGTCTCTGCTAATGTTGCTTTTAGTGGGATGTCCCCACAAACTCTTCCTTACCTTTACATTTCAAAGACCCAATTTTCAGACCTACTGAACAGCAGAAGGTGAAATGAAAAGTGGGTGCCTAATAGGTCTTTGGGTACCACTAGTGTAGGTGCTTACAACTGGGGACAGAAGGAGGATCAAGAAGAGAAATTTTTAGGATCAAATGCTACATTCAAAGCTCAATTCAACAGGTATTAAAACATAACTTTCCAGTAAAATGAACACAACTAACATCAGGTCAGCAAAAACAAGTTCCTTGTAGCCCCTGAATGCCACTCTAACAATAATAAAGGAATTTATTGCAAAAAGAAAACCTGATTGTCTGCAGGCAGCAATATTCCTCAAGAGGCTAGAAAAGAACAGTTCAGGAGTGACCGTGTGTTGAATTAACTCCTGAAACCCTCTTAAATGTCCAGGTCTGTTCTGCAACCGAACATGGGATGGCTGGTTGTGCTGGGATGATACACCTGCTGGAAGGATCACTGCTCAGAATTGTCCGGATTATTTTCCAGACTTTGATCCAACCGGTACAGTATTTCTTTTTATCATTTTATCTTTTGAAGGATGTCTTCAAAACATTCATGCCATTGAGAGGATGCATGTTTGCAGTGAAGTTTTTACAGCACTGTGAAATCTTAGGGTATTTTGGTTGAAATTGGAACATATCAAGATTGTGGGTTACCTAATTTATATATTTTTATTTGTAAAATATTTTATATGTATTTATGTAAATATAATATAAACCATGGATTTATGAAACCTAGTTTATGAAAATGTCAACTTCTGAGTTATAATATCAAAATATTCTTAGCACCTCATTCTAAGTTTTTATAATGAGAAAATGCTTATTTGTGTGAAATATGTGTCAGCATGTTCTTTGTTCAATTTTTATTGGAAAGTATCATTTTAGAGAAGATAAGCAGAATAACATTCTTTCAGTCTCTGAGTTTCAGTTAATAATTGAATTCTTCATACAAATACTAGCAGTCAGACTGAGAGAAGTAATTCAAAAGTGTTTAAATGGAAAATGAAAGGGAAAATCAAAGACAGGAATATTGCAAAATAGATACGAGGAAATATTAGACACAAATTTAACTCCAGTTAGAAGAGAGTTGTGTGTTCCATGCTCAGGACATGTTGTTTATAGGTGGTGCTTGATGCCACAGTGTGCTAAATTCCACATAGTCACAGTGCACCAATTGCAGTTAAAATCTATGAAATTAAACATTTGGGAAGGAGGGCATATAAATCTAAAAATTTTCAACAAACTTAAGCCAAAATGTATGTGCCCAACTGGAGATGAAGGAAACAGACAATTGCATCTCTGTGAGTTAATTACCAAGTACCATTAGCAAAAACTGTTGATCTTCTCGAGCATATTGCCTGTTTAGAAAACAGAGTAGTTTCCATGTTGGATCAAACCCAGTATGCATTTGGCTGAAGCCCATTTGCAGTAGCAGCCAGATTGATCTGTGTTTCTGTTCTTCATAGATGAAGCTGTCCATGATTAGAGAATTCACGCAGCAAGTGGGACACTTCCAGTGTCAGACCCAGTCTGAGGGAATTCAAAACTACATTCCATCTTTGGTGGAGGAATGTCCCTCTTTCCAGTGGAATTAGGCCTTGGACAGGATGGATTGAAGGAAGTCTGTGTGCTCAGGATTTCTGTGCCTGGAAAGTGAGCTCATGTGGCAGGGTCTTCTCTTTTGTGCCCTTTTTTTGCTTTCTGACACAGAAGTCTTGACCTCTTTTCTGTACAGTGTCATAGTTTTTAAAGAGGAGTCTTGCAGGACGGTCATGCTCATGGCTTATCATTGGAGCACCTTTGGGACACAGGCTGAGGAGCTGAGACCCTCATCTGGAGAACTGACTTTCGCTTAGGTCTCCCTCTCTGTGGACAAGTGCTTCAACCATTAGAGTATTTTCTCAAAGCATTCCAACAGAGCATTTTAAAAGAATTGACCAAACCTGGTTCAGTTCCCAGACAGAAGTACCCGTGTTCAGAAGAGAGCTTGAGACTCTGGATCCTGAGGTTGCACAAGCCTCTTCGTGCATGCATGTTAGACATGCCTCTTGGATGGGGTCTCTACCTTCTGCTTCAGCCCCCATTTTATTCATGGTATCCTCCCATAAGGAAACAGCCCCTTTTATGAATAGAAAAATTTACTTCAAGGCTTCTGCTTTCCCTGCTTCCATGGGTTTTATGGAAGAAAAAAGAAAAAACATGTGGCGCTAACAGTCACCAATTGGTATACTCCATGCAATGCTCAGCTTATACGTGCAAAGATGGGTGTTGGGCAGCCCTGTGATCACAGATTTCCCCAGCTACTCAGGGTCCTCATCCCTCATGGATGGGGATGATTACAGAATCACTTTCCTGCTCATTCCCAAGCCCCCTATTCTCAGCTTTTCCACTTGTCTGTCTCCAATGACTTGTTCTGAACTAATTGCTCCACTACAACAGCACTCTTCAAAGTAACACTTGAAGCCATCCATGGAGAAGGATCTCGCTCCACTTACTAATGGTTATTAATGCCAAGGCCTGTGGCTCATACAACTGATTGCAAATCACTCCTTAATGTGCAGATGCCTGTCACAGAGTTTAGCCCACAGTGTGTGTGTACTGTGGTTACTCATTCTGGCATGCTTTAAAAGTTGAGGTTTAGGAATTTTTTAGTATTCCTGTACTCTGTACAGACCCATAGGAAGAAAAACCTCCTCCAGTAATTAATTTCCTACTGTTCTCTCTGTTGTCCTCTTAAAGAACATTACCTGTGGTCTTCTGGACCCAGTATTTTCCTCTGGTACATCTCTTTTCTCCTTGTCAGCACCTCTGTCATCCTTTTTGCCTGCATTCTGGTCAGTCAAGTGGCTGCATCCTGGTCAGTCAACCCTGTTTCCCTGGCTTGGCAGCAGCCCGACATCTTCCGGTTGAGCTAAAGCTGCTTTCCCAGAATAACTGTTGGGTAACCCAGCATGTGTTACAGCTATGGCATCAAATCAGTGGGTAGTCAGCCTTTGCTTTACACGTGGCTAGTTGTCACATGGGGACTTGATAAAGTAGGAGGGAGACTCAGGGAAGTCAGAAATCAGGAGGGTGTCTACAAGTCTATCAACTGCTAATAGAAGTGGCTGCCACATACAGGTGGCCAGAAGCACAGACTGAGCTGTCCTGAGAAGTCTGTCAGATTTTGTGTCACAAGTCATTATTTCCTTTGGTAACTTACTCCTGTTAAAGAAAATACAGTTGAATTTTCCACTGAGAAACAGAAAATTCATCCTGAAGAATAACATTTTCCCACGATGAAAACTGTAGTGACTGTCAGATTTCCTCCCCATTGAGTTTCTGATATGCAACCACCTCAGCATAGATTTTAGGCATGTAAGTAACCCCATGGATTTCTGAAACAAGTTATTTAATACTGTGCTGCTTTGGCCAGCACCAAGACCTGCAGAACCACTGCATATTAGCATATTGATGGCTAAGTCACTTCATTAGAGGCCATGTATAGCTTCGAGTCCTGGAATAAAATGATGTCTTTCAGATATATTTTTCTCTTTTGATACTTATGTCGTTTGTAATTGGAAAAGTGAAACATTACTGGCAGCATAGTAACGAATCCTCTTCCCATCTGCATCTGTGCATCCCATATACCAGCTCTCTATATTTGATCCCCAACAATATTCAGCGTTGATGCCAAGAGGAAATCACTAGAGTATGTTAGAAAGTAAACAAGGTGAAATCATATTCTGAAGAAAAGAACGTAGAACCAAAACAAAGGGGAACAATCTCAGTGGTCTCTTCATTTTTTATCTGACAACTTCACAGTTAGCTACTGCACTTATTACACTGAATTTAGATCTGTTCTTACTGGATAGGAATCTGTGTTCTGAAAGAAGCAATCTCCTTCTCACAGTGCACATCATGCACAATGTGATAATGCATGAAAACAAATCAATTTGTCTGGAAAACATAACAAGACCTACTGCTTTCATGCCAGTGACAGCAGGAAATTCATTGTCTAGTCCACTCCTGGCTGTGAAGCTCTGAGCAGGGATGTTTTATATGCCCCTATTCAGGCAACATGCACAGTTCCTCTTGAATTGTATTTTATATTCATATTTTAGACAGGTTAATCTTTGGTGTAATCCCTCTGAAATGGTTTCAGGTCTCACTGAAATTGGTAAGAGTTGAGTTTTATGGGAATGTAGTATGTAATTCATGCTGCCAATATTCTTGCTGATGGAAAAAAGGAAAATATATTGTGGATATAATGGCCTTCTAGCAAGACAGGTTTGCCAGGGGCAACAGGAGGAGCTGAGCATTGCCCTGTGTCATATGTGGGCAGTTGAGTTTGTGGCAGGGGAGTGTTATATTGCCCACCTCTCTGTCCTTATACAGTGCATTTAGTTAGGGTTAGTTTGGTGCAGTCACATACCAATGGAGCTGAATGTGCAAGTTTTGGTGTGGCACATATACCTTTTCGTTTCACTTTCACTCCCTTTATTCTTTGGCAAAGAGCAGTGGTTAAGAGCAGTAGCCTTTGTGAGAAGAAACTGCATTTAGCAAAACTCCCCTCAGTTCTCCACTCATTTGGGTTTCTATCTTTAGTTCTCTTTTGTAAACTGTTACTCATGACTCTTCATGAAGCTCCAGGAGCACAGTTTCTAGAAGTGTAGTTTGGAAACAGATCCATATATATCCATAAGCAATTACTCAGTTGATAATTAATATGTTGTTACCTCTCACAGTCGAGGAAGATGGAAGTACAGCCTTGCCTTCCTGCTCTGACACTGGGAGAGCCCTTCTCTTCCTGCCACAAAATGCAGATTTCATGACTGACTTAAATAGACAGCCCTGGATTTCTGCTGGTCATATTTTCTTGTCTTGAAGTGATATAACTTAGATAGCAATAAGTAAGACAAATATGAACAACTCTTTTCCAACTGCTTTTTTCTCCTTACCCTCTGTGTCTTTCTGTCCTGCTTCTTAGCAAGTTTGACAGCTGTATTATAAAAATCAATTCTTATCCCCACAGTGCACAATATGATTCTTTTATACCAATTCTGATTCTGCTGACTAAGACACTTTGAAGATAGTGATAACTCTTCACTTATTAGGACACTGGAATTGAAGTTTTCTAGGTTCTCCATTGCATTATAAAGGATGATTTTTTTATTTATGAAAAAATTTCTTCCAGAATATTTTACTGAGTATGTAAGTAAATCAGATGTGCTACATCAACCATTCCCTCATCTGCAGAAATAAGCACAGGTCTATCCAAATGGCAAAGAATCCAATGTCTGGTATGAGCTGAGCAAGCACTGCAGCAGTGGATAACTTTGTTCTACTTCCAGCTTATAACTCAGCAATAAATAAAAAACTGATGTTTTAACGTGCTAGCTATAGAACTGGTGTAATTGTAAAAAGTCTGATTGATAGAGCTATCATATGGTTCCAGAATTATTAAGGTATTCATTACATATGAATTACTGAGGGGAGTTTATGAAAATAGGATTCATAAAAGCACTATTGGTGGCACAAACAATATACACACAAAATTATTGCTGCTGATTAATCTTTCAAGACACTTCCTTGCTCCCGTGAAACTGACCTTTTGGACAGGATTTCTCTCATCCGTTTTTCCCAGACAGCTCTGGAACTGTCTTCTTTCTAAGCTAATGGCATAGATTCTGCACAACTGCCTATGAATTACATAACTTTTAGGTTGCTAAAGTCAGGTGACATGAAACCCACACAACATCACTGTTCTTCAGCTTTGAGTAATGTGATGCTCAAGTGGTGCCCTATCCAAGCTGATAGGGCACAGATAAAGCCTAAAAAATTAGCTTTTACATAGTATTTTAATAATCTTAAAGCCCATACTTCCATTTTATCTTACTAGTGTTGTCTTACCCATCCTTGCATATGTGTATTTCTTCAGATTTTACCATATTCTTCTGATTAGCATAAAAAAGCAAACACATACCCAGATTCATAATAACCCTCCTGCTACTGGCCCACTGTATAATAACTTGGAGTAGAACAGTGGTTGAGTTGCAGGCTTGCAGCTTTGTTTCTGAGTAAAAGAATAAATTTAGAAGAGGTGTTTGAGTCCCTGAGATGGACAGTAAGGATGACTTATCCCCCAGTTCTGTATTCTGACATCAGAGCAAGAAATCTGCAGGGGATTGGCACTTTCAGGCTGGGATCAGTTGTGTTTATCTGACTTCAAGAAAAAGTATGAGACTAAAGGTTTATCTCTAAGTTACAGAGACCACATTAAACTCTGTCAGAGTGCCTAGCTAGGCACTGAAGTACAGAGATGATAGATGACATTGCCATAAATACTCTGTAGCATATTAACAAAAGCCATGCACTTTGCAGAGTGCATGAGAGAGTAGGTGCAATGTTTGCACACTGTGTTCCATGGGAGCATAACCATTAATCTTTTTTCTATGACTGAAGACTTTTTCCAGCTTTTGATAGTATCTGGCAAAGAGTACAAAGGGAACATTGCTACACAGGCAGTCTGAGATTACCTCCAAGCCGCAGCGATGGAAGGCTCAGATAACATGTACTGTTCCTCTTGGTATTGTTGATCACATATTGATTTTTAATAATTCCCCCAAAACAATGGTTTGAAACCAACAACAATTTCAAAAATATTCTGTGTTCTGGAGGATTGTCTTTTTTTTTTCTGCCATGGAACTGTGTAAAGTGTATTTCTGGTCAGAGTAAGAGTAAGCTCAGTCTATACAATCCTTACCTTGCCCATATGATCAGTTCCTTTCTTTAGGTTGTATAGAGGGAATACGAATCTTCCAAGTTAATAGAACTATTAGTCATCAGATGAAGAAAAATAAGTGGCAGTGTTGACAACAGAAAAATGAAAATAGGTATGTCCAAATGGTAATTGTCTCTGTAAAAGTGTATTGACTAGAAATACTGATAATATAAGTATAAAACCAATGAAATTATAGAGCTAGAGTAGGCAAAGGAAAGTCAGGGTAGACTTTTTTGACTGTTTTAAAAGCCAGACTTGAAAAACGTATTTTTCGTAAATGTCTGTGTCACTATCTAAGAAAACATAAAATAATTTAAGTTTATGATCTTATCCTGCCCTTGTTACTTGGGCAAACCTTCCAGTGACTCCTTTTTGGCTAATGCTTGAGGGAAGACCCGAGGAACCAGTCCAAAATTTGACAGGTGATTACAAGCGACATCTGTGCCTCAGCATCCAGGGTTTCCCCAGCAGGAATGTGAACGTGGCTGGGAGGACACAGACACAGCACAAATCAGTGCCTGAAGTTACTTTCTTTTCCCTAGACATCTTTCAACAGCCTCTTTAAAGGGATTATTATCACGTAAATAATTGCATTTGAATGAAGGCTTAGATATATACTCATTCAAGGCGAAAGGAGACAGATAAACAACAAGTGTACTACCAGATAAATCTCAGAATAAAAACCAAAACAACAAACCATCAAGATGTATATTAATTGCAGAGGTTGAAAACCATTTGGATTTCATTACACAGACATGTTATTTCCAAATAAAGTAATTCCTTTTAATAGATTTTTAAATGTGTAATATACATACATTAAAATAACTATTATTGCAATTTTTCATCAGAGAGGGCTTCAAAATACTGTGATGAAACTGGAAACTGGTTCCGCCATCCTGAGAGCAACCGAACCTGGTCCAATTACACCCTGTGCAACTCTTTCACCTCTGAAAAACTAAAGGTATGATGAAGTTAAAGAGACAGTGGTTGTTTGGCAGTGGTTTTGGGCTGGGCTAGCAGTAAGACATGTGACAGAGAACAGAATAGCCCTATCTTTCATCTTTATTTGTTGCACAAGATTTGAATAGCATTGTTCTTGTGATTTTAGCTTATTTAATTTTTTTGATGAGTGTTCAAACCTAAGTATAGGTTTGCTATGGGGTGCATCATTTAGTAGCAATTCATGTGACAAGTTTTGCAATATTTTTCAAATGCGTTTTAATTCCTATGATTTTCCCTAATTGTCCAACAGTTATAAAATGGTCTTTTAGAATCCCAATTTTGCTTTCTGTGACAATAATATTCTAAGCTGTTGATGTCTTCAGCAAAGAATATTACCCTGTACTCACTCTCTTTCAAAATAAATATTTATGAAGGTACCATTAATCCAGAAAAGCCTACAAGCATGAACACATTTAACTTTGACGGTTTCACAGAAGTCAATAGACTATTTACAATAAGGAATTAAGCATTTGCATCAATATTTCCAAAATTGAGTTGCTAAGCTGAAAGAGAAGGATAAATATAAGAGAACCAAAAGAAATAAAGAGAGAGAAATCTGAGAAAAGCTTAAAAAAATATTAAGTTAGGGAAGCTCATGAAAATAAACATATTTCTCAAATATGAGTGGGGCTCCAGGAAAATCTGATTACAGATTTGTGACAGAATAATTTGTGATAATTTGGAATCATGGAAGGAAAAGATTCAAGATATGATTTGATTTGGGATTTGTGTTGGAGGACCTTTTTTTATACAGCCAAAAAGCAGTATGTAGTTATATTTAGTAGTGATCCAAAGAGCCTTGGAAAAGTCTAGGCAGGACATGAATTCTAAAGGTTTTTGCAGCATGAGGAACCATCATGGTAAAATGGGGCTCACCTGCGTGACAAGGAAAGAATAATAGTAATGATATGAGCTCACAGAGGCATTAAATGGAAGCACCATAAAAATATAATTTTTCCAGATGTTGGCACATGTAAGGAGGCAAAAAATTTAGTTCTGTTACCTATTATCCGTGTCTTCTAGAAGAACAATTTTGAACATCATTCAAGCAAAGAGCACATAGAACAGAAAGGAAAATTATACGCACATCATGATTCTTCTGAAAAGAAAAATGATGGAACATGCAGAAAGAATTTATCTCCACAGAAATGCCAAGTTAGATTATGACCTTTAATACAAATCCTCAAAAAACAGGAGTGCACTTAATTTCCACATACCTATACATATTATAATTAGCTCGGCAGAAAGTATTACTCTTAGAGAATTCTCTTACCTCAAGGGAAGAATTCTACAGGGAAAAAAAATAACAGCATGAAAAATCTGAATAAACTAAAAATTTTGTGTGTCAGTATGTTATAAGTCCTGTGTGTCAAAAGGGACATGACAGGTTGCTAGTTCAAGGAGTGCAAAATTAGTAAAATAGTTCATTATTTGTTTGAAGTTAACTGAAAATAACAACATGCTGTACTTTTGAGACAGCTTATTTAAAAAAAAAAATAAAAATTGTGGTCAGTGTTTAAAAATGTAATGTTAAACCATATACTTTATTAGCTGACAGTTTAGCCCATTCTGATCTGTCATCATTGCTATTTTTGAAAGCTTTTTTAAGCAGTTGGCATAGTAAGTTTACATGGAGTAATCAAAAATGTAGTTCTGGGCTCCAGATACACAGTTGATTTAGCAGTTGTAAGCTGAAAGTTAGATAGATTGAATAACCAAGAGTCCTCTGGGGTGACACAGAGTCGCATGTAGCTATCTGGAGGCCTTTCCTACCTAACTATTTCAGCCTAAGGGTTGTATACAGGATAAGCAGGAAAACAGTACTTTTGAACAGGTCATCTGTAAATTAAATTCAGGCTTTAAGAATATATCCATTTAATGTCATGAAAAAACACAGCAACCATACAGTATGTGGTGAAAGAAATGTCACATGCACACAGGTAAAAACCTCTCCCACTACTCTGTATTCAGAAAGTTGTCTCATCTTCTCTACACTCGGGTCTGCCCTCTCTGGGATTGCTGGTGCTCTCAGAATAAGTTGTCAAGCATTTGCACTCACTAACAATGTAGTAGCTAGTCTTTGTGAAGAAAAACTAGGAGATCTAGGGTATTTGCAGTTAATATACATAGTCCTCCATATGTCACTTCTACGTGGTCAGACCAGTGTAAATGTGACTTTGGTTTAAATCTGACTAAGGCCACCACCACCTAGGTCAATGAAAGCAGAAGCTTATTCCAAAGTTGTAAAATGACTGAAGACCAAACCATGTAAGAAGATGTACACCTTTACTAAAAGGAATGCCTTAATTTTCTGAATTGTTTTCGTATTTGTTCTCAAGGCGAAGTTTAAAATTACTTGGAAACACCAGGAAAAAAAAAAGCGAATAGCAAAACTTAGGGCTGAATTGCTAAAAGCAATTCCTCTACTCACTGAAAAGAGGGAAAATGCTCATGCATAGCAAAAGAAAACAAATAAAGTAGAGCTGAAAAGAAAATAAGCTCAGCAGAGGAACTAAGGCCCTGAATTCCTCACTGTTATCTGGAAGACCTAAGTAATACCTGGAAACTTAGAGGTTTCTCTGCATCAGATCACTGATGAATATGTTGAACAAAACCCCAGCCCTAACAGGAGTCCTGAGGACAGTTAACTACTGACTCATCTCTAAAAAGTGACCATTAACTTTTGATCCCTGTTGTTTAAGTTATTTTCAACCCGTAAAAGCCTTCTACCAATCCTGCAGCTATTCTCTTTAATAGCTCTTTTTGCAATACGTGTCCTGGGTGTATTGGAAATCTGAATGTATTATGTCTGCTGTGGTCTCCTAGAGCTTGGAAAGTTAGTGACACACAGTGTGAGCAGACGTCTCACCAGGTCCTGCAGTGTAACAGGAACAGATCAACACATGTAAGAAGCACTTACCATTAGACTGTGAGTCATTCGATTTAATAGATTGCTGACATTAACAATATATAGAAAAAGAATGCTTGAAAGAAAAATGCAAAATGGGAGATTGATTTTTTAGATTCTTCCTTAGTGAGAAAAAAACACCGAGTGCCTGCAAATTGTTCATGTTTGCCTTTTCATTTTGTTAAATTGCAGATGGCGTTCATACTTTATTATATGGCGATCGTTGGCCATGCTTTGTCTATAACATCCCTGTTGATTTCCTTGGCAATTTTCTTCTATTTCAAGTAAGTGTTTCTTGCAGACACTCTTCCTTCCTGAGGGATATCAAATGGTAACCAAAGAAAGTCTTTGAAGGGGACATGACAGTGAGAAGCAGCTCTTCTGAGTACCTTTCTAGATAGATGATGCTGGTAAAGAAATCTCAGCACAGGGTCCTCTCTCCAATGGAACACCTCCCAGTGTTGTGTAGCCAAGATCATACTGTTATGTTTGTCAAGACTGGTGTAAAAGAGCAGCCCACAGGGAAGTGGTGTAACTGGGAATGAAGTAAGGCCTGCTGTTCCTTGAAGAGCATGTCCAGACCTTGTCAGGTGCAGTGACTACACGAACAGGAATACCTCCATATGACACTGAAGGACTAAGCTATTGACCTGAGTAGGTTCTTACAGGACTCAGCCCTAAGAGTGAATCTGACAGTACTGTGCAGCCTGCCATCATCATTAAAAGGAAAAACAGTGATGTGCTGTATCAGAACTCTAAAAGAGACTAAACTGATACTCGCTGAAAGCATTGCAGCTACTGTATGGCAGTTTCACTGGAGCATTTAAATCTTGTTCTTTGGTGAACCTGTCTGCTGTCAATTAGATGTCTGTGCCTCAGCTGTCAGGAAGAGTTATAAAAGATCAAGCTCCCAACAGCACCACCACCAAGAATGAGTCTAGGAAACATAGGAAAATTAAATGGTTGGAATTTTCATAGACTATAAGAGTCTGTAAGATTGCAGACTCAAAACAGGTGGATCCAAAATACAGGTTGTAAATTCTGGTTATTTCCAGAGAGGCAATTTTATGAGTACCTGTGATAACATGCCTTAATCAGATACAGAGGTAGCTAGAAACTCTGCCCAATGAACTGATGAATTCCCTTCCCATCTAAGTAGATAAAGAGCACAAAACCATAGCTTTGATGAAACTGGAAAGAGCACAATTTAATTGGATTTGGAACCCTATAACCTGGCGTGAGTTCTTTGGGACAGTAAAGACAGGATCTGGTCAAATAAGGTGCCCTAAATGGACCAGAAAGGTGATTCCTTGTGGCAAATGAGGCAGGGTCAGCCTGTCTGACTCACTCTTAGCTCTGAGTCATGGACAGCACAAGATCCTGATAAGTCCCAGGCTTTTTGAAAAGACTAGTCTTTGCAGCAGCCTTCCAGACAGTAACACACCTCCTCCTCTCTTTCCTCCTCCACTTCTCCTTCCCCTTCCATGACTAATCCATGACACAAAGGTTACAGGAAGAAGTAGAGAAAGGAATTAAAACAAAGTGCTTCAATATGAGGAGACCAAATTACAATCATAAGAAAGTGAGAATGAAGCTGTATGGGAGCACGGCTCATGTTACCTTTGGCTGTTTTCTAACATCTGGCTATGACAGCAGTAGATTATTTGACCTTCAATAGAAGGGAAACTGTCAATCAGACAGTCAATCAGATAGCAAGAGATGATTTCAGGACTGTATAATAACCTTTGACTGTAGAGGCAGCAATGAACACCTTGCAGGGTTTGCTGTTTCCCTGGCAGAGATTTATTTTCATTTCAGTTTGGGGCGTCAAGATTCATAGTGATCTGTCATCACAGATGTTGCAGTGCTTTCAGAAGGCAATACTGAAACAGTAGTGATGAGCATCACTAAGCAAGACTAACTCATAACAGGAGAGAGAGTATTCATAAAATAGAGTGTCTAATAGCTACATGTATCATCACATTATTGCAATATTTCTGTACTTGCAAACTGAGACCTCATTATGTTATTTGATAAAACACAAAAGAAAAGAGGGAGTCCGAGCTCCAAATCACTTCCAGTTGAATTAATAAAACAAAGGCATTTGTACAAAGACAGATGGGGAGTACAATAAGTCTAGATTTGCCAGAATAATAGATGGTGTATTATGAATACAGCTGCAGTTAATTGTTACCAAGGCTTTTAAAAGAAGTTGGAAAAGGATAATGGGTGGAAGGATAATCTGTGGAAATTTGTTGGGAGTTTTCCTCAGGGGTAAGGGAGAACATGGTACAAAGCATGAAAATAATTTGAAATTATTTTCAATAATAATAATAACTAAACAAGGGATTAGAAGATGGAAAATAAGTGTCTGGGGGTGAAAATTGGTATTGTCGGTATTCATGAATGAGAAGAAATTAAAGATTCACAGGACAGTTCTATGAAGAAAAGTCAAAATATCCTAGTTGTAATAGAGAAGTGGAGATAGGAACTCAAAAAGTAAGGCTGACTGGGAGTAGGTAAGAGAACCTACCTCTGTCAAAGGACATGTAGGAGACAGAATCAATATGAAACAAAGGGAAGTCATGTAAAACATAGGAGACTCTGAAATTCTAAAGAGACAATAGATAGAAGCATAGAGACACAAAGAACTCACAAGTTTTAGATACAGATAACTGGCTTAGTTGTGCCTTCTTGCATACGGATTAATGAAGCAGAGTAGGGAGCATACAGAAAGATGGTGGAGGCGGTGCCAAGGAGCCTTCAAAAACACTGCAAAGGAATGATTAAAAACAGGAAGAGAGCCAGGAAGAGAACTAAGAGAGGTCAGAGAAGGAGGAGATTGCGGATGATTGTCAAAACCAGCATAAAGGATGAATGAAGTGAGGGTTTGGGTTTTGCTACAATGTTTTCCTGTTGGTGTGAACTGAGTCAGGCAGGTGCTGATGCCATTATGATGGCAAACACTGAAGGTCAAATTAGAAAGTGAGGGTATGGAAACATTTGTTTAATAATCCAGATGTGTCTTTAACATGAAAGCTGGCATCAAGAAAAAAGGACAGGGAATACTGAGAGGGAAGGAGGAAAGAGTAAAACTAAGAGAGGAAGGCAGGCAATGAAAGGAGGTTGGAGAGCAGACAACGGCAATATGCAGAGAAGGATAGTCCAATTTAATAGATAAATAAGACTGCCAAAAGTCAAGCAAAGCAATGAGGAAGGACAGGACTGGGAGTGGAGACACATGGACCTGGCTGAGATTATCACAAAGGACTGTCTGTATCTGTAGCCATGTAGAAAGGCAGATGGAGAGACAAGGGTCTGGATGTCTATGGCCAGGAGCTGAAAAACCTGCTCCCAGTAACAGGGAAATTTTTATTTCTTGGGAAGGGGATTGATGTCACACCAATCCTGTTCTCAGGGTTGCCAGAAAAAGGCAGACAGTGATGACCATGTCATAGTGTCCCAGGAAAAGTGGGGTTAAGTAGCATAGGCAAAGTCTAGTGATGGAGAATGGGGAGAAGGACTCGGGACTGAGTAAATTTCACCAGAGCTTAGGAGCAGAAAAGGAACGTCAGACAAGATTTGTGATGGGGGCAAATACAGGTGGAGTAAGCACAAGAACATAGTATAGCAAAAAATAGCTCCAAAAAATACTCTGTTTTGCACAATATCTTGTTCTACAGTGAACCAAACTGAAAGTGCACCTGGCCCCATATCTGGTGCTCAACATTTGCCATTAGCTGATGCTAATGGAACGTCATAAAATCAGGGCAAGTGTAAAGAGATACTGTCATGCCTATCCACCAGGACCTGCATCTCATGGACATCCTGAACCAAAAAAAATGTCTTGGTAAATAAGGACGTCAAGAAACGTGGTGAACATTGCAGAATGATCATAACCATAACCAGAAAGATGACCTAAAGCTAAAGAAAGAATTCCATGCAACGACTCAGAAAATAGGTGTAAGGAGAATGAAGAATAAGTGGCAGGTAAATGAGGAGCTAAAAAAGGAAAATAACTAAATAAAGAAGCAAAATAAGCAGAAAAGAGTTCAGTTGGTTAGATTAGCCCTCTGTTTTATAGGAAAGTGCATTCTGCATTGACCTCTCCATGCAGAGAATCAGAAAGTTACAGCCTGTGTTCCGTGCCAGACGGCAAAAGACTGCAAAAGACTCCTAGTTCTGAGTGGGAAGCTTGCCTTAGCAAGACAGCAGTACTTCTGGTTTTTACCTAGCAGTTTTGCCTGCTTGCTCTCAGTGGTCACTGAATACAGACATCACAGCATTATCTAACAGCTCTGTGATTGCCTTTCTGCAATCACTCTCTGTCAGCCTGGCACTGTGCTGTGGGGCATGGAGCTCTGCAGGGGCCACCTTCTCTGCCTCAGGGGTATCTGAGGAGGTGACAAGAGGTTTTGGGCATGAATTAGAAAGGGAGATGGTTCAGGGCTGAAACTGCAGTCATGACTTGGTTTCACAAGAATTCTGCAAACTTCTCTTGTGAAATTCTGCTACCCACAACGGCATAAATCCTATCCTCCCCAAAATCAGTCATTTCAAAAGATTTCTGCTCCTTCTGAGCAGGAAAACAACCTCCTCTGGTTTGAGATCTCAGCTGGAGTTAGAAACATGCAGGATATCAACCCAAATCCCCCTGTAATTTAAGGAGATTCCTACCCAAATTTCCCATCCTGTCTCACCACTAATTCCTGAAGTAGAAAATAATTTTCATCTGAGCATTTGAGAAATTGGGTCTCCAGGGAACAGTTACTTATAAAGCAGTATTTCTGATGTTCATTACTTGTATCATGCGCATCTAATAATTCTCAGGGTTCTGCTTCACTGCTTAATAGCTTGATTACCATAAATAAAGAAAGGCATCAAGGGCTGAGAATGTAGCCAGATAGCTCTTTACAATATGGTCTGAAAAGCATGTGGTGCTAAACAGGTGTAAAAACAAACCCAAAAATTTGTCAGAGGTTATGGTTGTAATGCAAGGCATGTATTTTCCAATTATGCCTTGCCAAAAGGCATTCTTGAGAGACTGTTGCCAGAAAGAGCTTGTTAAAGTGACATCAGAAGAAAAATACTAATTTACGACATGTGCTACATATTTTTCAGGAGCCTCAGCTGTCAAAGGATAACACTGCATAAGAATTTGTTTTTTTCATATGTGCTGAACTCCATGTTTACAATTGCCCACCTCATTGCTGTTGTCCCTAACCCGGGCCTTGTAAAAAGGGATCCCGTAAGTACTGCATGACTTCTCTCCATCTTAACACCCAAGTAAAATCTCTATGGTCAGGCCAAAGCAAAGGATCCTTATTCATCAGTTAATGATATCCATCTGGTGAAACACACATGGAGGGTGCACGTTCTGAGAATTTCACTTAACCTTGCTCAGATCTTTCACCAAGCAATAAAAATCTTTGAATTTGGAACAAGCCCCAGATTTGCTCCAGCCAGCCCATCCATACAAATATGTGTCAGATCCCCACTGCTCTCGGCAGTAACTACCTGATGCTTCCCGACAAAGCCCCTGAAGGGACAGATGCCCTTAGTGACCGCCTGTCCTTCCTCACATGCACACATGCTGTGGAGGGACAGGATGGAGAGCGATAGGGCTTTTCTCAAAATAACACACATAAAGATCTGTTTGCTGCATTTTTTTTTCTTGGGAGGTGGTAAATCAAAGGATTAGTTTCCTTCACTGCTCTTAGGTAGTGATACAAATTGTGCCAGCCCCTCTGATAAATATGCCAGCTGATAAATATTTATGGCAGATCTCAGTCACCCAGCTCTGATCTTGCTCCCTAACACATTGTGCTCGCTGTCCTTACAGCAGACCCAGCCAATGTGAAATTAGAGCAAACATGGGAATCTCAAGTTTCATATTAACACTGATCAACTTGTCTTCTAATAAGGTCATTCAATTATGATTCAATAATTTATCTTCTTCAAATTTCATGAAAGTGGTTGAACATTAGCACCTGATACTATCTGATCATGTACGTGTCTCTCAGATGTGTTGGTTAAGTAAGCTAATTGAAGCAGGAAGTATGTAGCCTAAAGAAGACATCACCAGTCTCAAGGACCATCTGGAGATTAAAAAATAGAAGAGCAGAAGAGTAATTTAAAAATCACACATTTTGTTTCTCCTCATTGCATAGCATCATACGCACATAGCCTGTGCAAGAGATGCAATGAAAATACTCTTGATATTTGAAGATAAAAAGCTGGCAGATGATATCAGGCACATAAATTGAAGTATAATCCTTACCTCAGGGTTAAGAATGATGCTTTCTGACAACAGAAGTAGATTTCTGAAGTGCTTTAAAGATTTCCTTAAAAAACTGTATCTAGTGTCATTGGTCTAGATCTTTATTTGGAGTGGAATGTTGATGCCAGTGAAGTCAGTGACAAAGCTCTCAGAGGCTCCAGTAGAGCCACGTAGCCACAGAACAGGTACTGGCCCACTGAACATCACCTGATGAAACCCCCAACCTCCATTGCTGTGGCAACAGACAGTGTAAAAAGTGACATCAGTTGTTACCTTTGGAGGCTGTGGAGCCCCAGAGTGGTGCAGAGGTTTATGTATGCAGTCAGCTTTCAGGTCTCTGGCCAGAATATTAAGAGGAGCCTTAGTGCTGAATATAGTCATGGAAATCACCCAAACAGTGTCCTTCCCCTAATATTAACAAATACAGCTGTGTTAGCAAACCTGGCTGCAGCTATTGGCTAAGCAGATGCTTTGATGAGCAAAACACTTGTTTTGAGCTTTCTTCCAATTGAAATTTGCATGTCTTTGACTCAGCAGCGAAATGCTGTCTAGAGGCAAGGTACAAAACTTGGGACCAAAATATCTGTGGTCTCTCATTTTTATTCTTCTGTCAAGTATGGAATGAGGGTACACTCTTGCCTCACATACTAGATTTCCCTTCCTTAAAAAAATAATTTTAAAAAAGGAGGTGAAGTGCCTTGTCAATAGATTCAAAGTCTCCCAACATTACTAGAAAGTGTACTCTGCTATTTTAGCAACATAATAAACTAGTAAATACATGATTGGGAAAAGAAAATGGACAGAAGCAAGTTTTTAGCATGTGACGAAATTACACAAAATCTTCATATACGTATATGAAGACTTAAAGGATTGATGATTAAAATGTTTAAAAAATTAAAAATTCCTATAATACTTTTATGTTGATGCCTATTAACAGAGAAAATGAAGGCTTTATAGGTTGGGTTATTTCTATCCCTACTGCACACTCTGTTTTAATAAGCCCATTTGAAGATTACTGCTTCTGATTTCCAGTAGTTTGCTGCATTTATCTACTTTCCACCTGTGCATCTTCTGAGCTTGACAGACTCACATGTGTGGCTCTCACCTTCAGTATATAAAGAAATACTGAAATGTGTGGAAGGAATTTCAAACAATCACAGATATCACTCATGTAACAGGCATATACAGAGATTAGGTTGGTGGTATTTATTCTACAAAGTAATAAATATGGTTTCACCACAATAGTTCCTGCATTTTTTTTCCTTCATAAAGTTTCACAATAGATTTTAAATGTGCAATGCCATGGGAAAATACTTTCAGTGATACATAATTTATGAGGATATCAACAAATCCATATAATTTTGAAAGAAGAAAGTAGGGTCTCTTAAAAAACAAAGAGAAAAGTCAGGAGGAGCAAGAGAGGAAATTCTTCCCTAACACCAAGATAGAACATTCTCCCTGTGATCCAGACAGAAAAGATGTGAGACAATACAAAGCATCATTTACATGAGGAGAGTCCATACTGCATCCTTACTCCCATATAGTTTACTGCACAGAGTTAAATCCTTTGATGATCATTCTGCTTACACAAAATGGTAAGTCTTTGATAATCATAATTTGCTTTTTTACTTTGTGTTTGCTGGTTATATAATTTTCTCTCTCCCTCTGTCTCTCTTTCTGTCGGATTTATCTGGATCTGAAATGATAGAAGCAAAAGATGTGAGCCCAGGTGGTCTTGCAAGAAACAAAGGAGAAATGGACAAGGTTCAGGGACATTTAAACAAAATTAAACAGGAAACATGTATGAACCTTTATTTACATTTACTGAAAAAGTTGGTATGAGCTGTTTTGGAAGGTTTTATCTGAACTGGGAACTGCATTAATTACACTATTACTGGAGCAGCTTTTATAGGAAGAGTTATTGTCTATCACCTTCTTAAATGAGACTGACTCACAGTAGAAGGGTGATCTGTGAACAGCACTTTATGTTATCCATTAAAACCTCCAGAAACATAAATAAAACTCTTGCTGCCTAATCTATTAATATTGTCTTACACATCAGATCTGTACTTTTCATTTTCTGTATTCTACAATACTAGTAATTTTAATACTCAGGACTGATGGAGGTAAAGGAAGACACAGCTAATGACTGAAGGGACAGTTCTGCTAATGAGAAACTGAGCAATTGATCAGCTCCATGGGCACAAATATAAATATGTTTGTGGGTGGGAGTAAGTTTGATCAAAAATCAGTAATGTCTCAATAATTAGAATCTCTTCCATAAAAACTTTAACAGATCCTACTATATTTTTTTCACTTTCCTATTCTGGTGGAGATATCTGTTCTCTTGTTTCTGCAGGTTCTTCTGTTGCCTCTCCACCTTTTATGTGGTAGTTTCAGCCTTGCTTCTGGCACTGTGGGGTATGAAAGTTTATATTTCAATTGCAGTTTTATAGAGGCCGTAGCAAGGGCCAGTGCTCCATGGGTAGCTCCTATGAGCCCTGTGTGGGCTCTCATGCTTGGCCATGGTATATCAGAGAGCAACGACCCAGCATCTGTTCAGGTATTCTCCAATCTTACTGTCAAGTCCCATCTCATTGCCATACAGCTTCTTTATGCCTTAATGTATCTGTAGATCCTCTCACATGGGTACAGCAGCAGAGATGGTAAGGAAGAACCAGAGGCAATTCCTGTTTTATTACAGGCAGCGTGATTTCATTTCCTCCTGGTGGCACCTATAACTAACTCAACTCTTGGACATGGAGCATGAGAGGCAGGAACCTGTTTTTGCCTCTTTGTGTAGATGTAGATATGTTTTAAATATCTTGAGCTAGTTTACCACTCTAGCCAATAGTGCAGCATGCATTTTGTGTCTCTGTGCCCTTCACAACCATTTCACTAAAATTTCTGTCACTGTGGACATGAGGTGGGATGACAAAGTTGGTTATCTATAGTGCCCAAAACCCATCTCCTGGAGGAAGCAAGCCTTCAGGAGACACCACTTTGGCTGCTTCCCACTCAGCATTATTAATTAGACCACGAGAAAATGAGGAGGAGAGCACAAAAACTGGTGTCCACTAACATTAAAGTCTTGAAGCAAGGCCATGGTAGTAGCAATACTAAAAAATCTAGTGTACCCATGGACACTAGATCATTATAAATAATATTACAATTGACAAGTTCAAGTGAAAACCATGACTGCCCAAGTGTATTAACTTTTCCGTCCTATCACAGTTACAATAAAACAGTAGAAATAAAACTGTGTGGGCAGATAAGCAGTGTATAAAGGGTAGTTACTGTGATTTATGGGTTTCCGATACTGGTGACTTCCCTTGTTCTCAAAGGGATAAAGAGGAAATGAAAGCCAAGAAAACAAAGGGGATTTTCAGCATTTCATGAACAGTGTCAATTTTAGGACTTTTACCAGTATTTTACCAAATATTACCTTCTCATCTCTTATTGCTTTCAGTTCCTTCTGATGTAACCTGGCAGAGTCTGGGGGCTTGAAAATATATTTTTCACAAATAAGATGCTAATAGCTGATAGCAGTGAAGGTAAATGGAAGAACTGTTGCCCCATGTGACGTATGTTTTCTTTACTTGTCCCAGGAGTCTCCATAGTGCAACCCTAACTAGAAACAACAAAGGTGGAGCTCCACAAAAGAAAAGGGTACTTCAATCCTCTGAGTTGTTTCATGTATTATACTTGGAGCGGAGCTTGAGGAGGTGCCATTTTGTTAAATAATTTGATTGTTTACTAATGTAACTATTTCCAGAGCTTTCCTGTCACTCTCAAAGCATCTCCTTAGTCTTTCATCTAAGTCCTTCTGTCCTGCTTCCACTAGATTACTTGTAGGAGACTCTGCAGCCAGTTTAGCCACAAAGAGATGACACAAAGCTTTTCTAGAGTATTATCTGGATGAAAAAGTAATCAAAGACCAAACTTTGGCTTAACAGAGAATTACTGACCAGTGTTTAGCTGCTATGTCTCCTTAGCCTTCTAGTGTATCTTCTGCTCTAGCAGAGGGTCAGTGTCTCTATGAAAGCTTTCATAATCTTGCCTAGGAGCCGTTCATCTATCTGTTTAAACTATTGCCCTTCTCATTCCTCTAGTATAGGAATGAGGCTTGGTAAGACTAGGCCCAGTGTGTATTCATGAGTTTACAAGTTGTGCAAATTTTGTGATTTTGCAGATTATATTTCTGCATTGACTTCACTGGGACAAACTTGCTCAGCAAGTTTGGCCTGGAAAGAATAAAATGTATTACTTGCCTTCCTGTAAATCAAAGAGGGCCAAAGTCAGTCTCCAGTTACATCCATGCTAAGTTCTGTTGAAATCAAAGGTTTTCCACCAGATTTATGTCTCACTACACCATGTTCAGTGGTGAAATTCTTGCATTTTTTGTTCAGCTCCAGAGTAAAGGAGAGAGCAAAAGTGCCTGTTGTGGGCAAGTGAACTAAACCCTTTAATTCATCATTTACAAGCAAAGGACTGAACCTGTGCTTTAGACTTTGCTTCAGAATAATTTTTGACATGTTCAAATAAATCCCATTAGTTTTCCATTGCCTGAGCAGGTTCATGAAGAAAAGCTCATATCTCCCATTTCCTCTGTGACAGTGTCATTAGCTTTCATCAGTAAAGCAGAAAAGAAGAATGAGTGTTTGATTGGCACATGTTCCTTCCTAACATAGCAAATGCTCTACCTGGACAGAAGAGTCACAAACTATTATTTGAAACAGGAAGTAGTGTAGTCACTAACATCCTTCTAAGATCCATTTAATCTGTGTTGTTTTCAAACACAAAAAGGATGATGCCACTGGCAGTTTGGGAAATTAATAAAACAAGAGTGAGAAAAGGAAGGTTGGGCACTGATCCTCAGGATTAGAGAGAAGTTGTCCTTGCTAAGGAGCATTTTTTAATTGGACTACAAAACACCATATCACATTTCTGAGGTTTATAGCTGTGATGGTTGAACCTGAGTGGTGCAAGCAAGCACAGTTCCTGATGTGCATGTGCCTATGGAGGGGTGACTGCAGGAGGTGACAGGGAAAGAAAATTCCTGCTCTATCTGCCTATATCCTCATCCACAAAAGCAAACTGACCCATGGAGAGGACAGTTGCTCCTAATGTCATTGCATTTCTCTGGTATCAGCAGAATTGCACTTCTCAGGGTATAATTCTTTACCTAATAGCATTTTCTGTGTAGACTCTCCCTCACCAGTCCTGTCCAGCCCTGCTAAGCTGCAGGGACAAGGAAGATGGAGCAGTACTGTTCAGGATGCACAGGGACAGGACATCCTGCTCTCCAGCTCTGGCACCCAGGCACAGCTGGCATGGGATCACTGACAGTGTCCTGTGCACCTTCCTTGGAGCACAGAATGATTGTGACTTCAGTTAACATGTGTTCACCTTTAGAAGTATGAGTTCGTTGTATGCTGGTGAATCATTTGCAAATGAAGTTTTTGCCAGCAGTAAGCTCATGGTCAGTGCCAGGACTGTTGTGGCAGGAGCTGCACTGGTTTCACCCTCACTGAAATCACTGGGTTGCACTGGTTAACACTGCAGTAATAGAGGTGTAAATCAGAATCTCTTCCTCCATCCTAGGAAAGATCAAGTCCTCCCCCTCCCATAAGGTTCACTGAGATTAATGCAGACTAAGGCATGTTGTGAATTCAGAACCAGCCATATTCAAAGAATTCTCACAAATTTTCAGACTGAAAGAATAGCTGCATTCATTTTAAGACAGATCTTTCAGTGTCTAAATGGCATGAAGCAGAGCAGCAATTCCCATCATTTTTCCCAAGGTCTTTATATTCTTGTTTATATTCTCAAAACTCTCAGAGTAATGAAGGAAACAAAGGACCATGTAATCCTGGTGGCATCAGGTTCACTGATCTGGCATGGCGTGCCATATGAAGTATGGATGATTAAAGGACATTCACAGCATTTGTAAATGACACTTCTGTGAAGAGTATTTGTTGTTTATGTGGAGCAACTAAATCTGAGCTGCAAGGAAGTCAGTAGCCATCTCTGAGAGAGATCTGAGCTCTCTCAACAACATTATGGTTGCTTTCTGAATGGGAAGTCACTGTCAAATTAACAGCTGGCATCAGGAGAGGGAAAAGGAGGCTTAAGAGTCTAAGAATAAGTGTTTATTTTGGGAAAGTTTTCATTGTCTTAGTTTCCTCAGGAATTATTCTGTCTACATTTCAGTTGCTTGCTCTTCTTTTAAAGCTGTATCTATTAGTAGGCTATCTATTAGTAGGCAGAGATTTCTTCAAAATTATTGCAGCATCACAAAGTGAGGGATAATAGCCTTCATGTAGCCTGGTCCCAAGGTATTTCATGTTAAAATAACCTAGGGTCTATCAGATCCTGTGGATGGTATTTTGGCAGTGGGATCCCTACATGCAGCCTCTTACTTAGAAGCCAGAGAGCTGTTTCCTCCAGAAATGTGATTCCAGAAAGGACTTTGTCATGAAAAATGCATTGTCGTCCAGAAGCTGAAGGCATCAGGTCCTGGGGCTTGTTCCCAGGTTTTCTGTCTGCATCTTTTCTGCTCAGGTACAACCTGCAACCAGATACCTAGCACAAGTCCAAACTGCAGACTGAAATGTCTCTGTGAGAAGTTGGATTTAACCTGTCATTCTGCCTAATCATTGTCTACCTGCACCATCTCTGGACCCTGAAGCTCTGCCATTGTGACAGCAAAAAGTGAGCATTCCCAGAACAGTTGTTCCCAAAATCAGTAGAACTTCAGCATCCTAGTTCTTGCTGTCGTCAGCTGTGGTTCTCTTGTTTAGCCACAGTGGCCATTTGCAACCTCTGGTGTCTCTACATGAGGTTGTTGAAGCAAAGCACATACTGGCTGTATGCCAAATGGGTGAATCCATTCCAGATTTGCTGAAATTCATGACATGCCTCCAGAACTGCTGGTCAAGAAAGGTATACTTACTTTACCCTCCGATCTGAGCTATAGCAGTCTCTAAAAGACTATCAATCTTCCACAATGTGGAGCTGTGTTTGACCTAAATCTGACACTAATTTCTCCATGCCTTACCGAGGCTTTTTATCATTTTTTCCCTTTGGTTTTCCTCAAGAGATGGGAGAGATGACAAAGTGAAGATGACTTAAAAATGCAGGATAGGACCTGAGAGACCATAAGACTCTGTCAATTGCCCTGTCTCCAGTGCATTTGAGAGACTGAAAGGTAAATAGATGATATGTCTTTAGCTCCTAAAAACACAGGCATAGAAAAATGTCAAGTAACCACTTCTTAAATGTCAGATCAACAAGTGCAAATGCTAACAGTTGCCTTTTTGATGGCTTCTGTGCTATACTGTATGCACATTGCATCCTCTAATTAACTCCTGTTGTATACAAGGCCTCCAACATGAACTGAACATTTAAGAGCTTAAGTTTTGATATTTCTCTGGAAATATGAAGCAATTATGTCTAGAAACCTAGCTGATGTAGGAGCAGCTACTAATTCAAGATAATTCAAATCAAACTGGGGGTTCCTCTCCAAGTTTCCTTACCTTATGCCTTTAGCAGATTGTACCTAAGATATGAGAAATTTGAGTTGGAATTGCCCAAAAAGTAGATTTTTCAAAATCCTTCAGAAGATAGACTCTTTTAAAAGGAATTCCCCTCAGAGGAACAGTATGTTTCCAATTTTCCTCACTGGGATTTGTCTGTTTAAATGGCAGTGCTGCCAGTGCAGGCAGCTGCGTCTCGATTCAAGAGACCATTCTCCTCACTCTAATGCAGGTGGCTAAAATAGGTCAGGTTAAATAAATGAAGAGTGCTCATTCCTCTACAGGGGATACTTCATCCTGCACATCTATACCATGAAGTCAGACTTCCAGGTTATATGAAATTTATAGCATCCATGTTATTTCATTGCCCTTCAGTGACTGCTGTGCAGACCAGCAGTATTGCCTGTTTTTAACCACAACCCTGCCACCCTGTGTCTCTTGAAGATATTTAAGACCAAACCAAAGTAACCTGAAGCAGAAGAGAAATAAATGAAAGGGTGTCAAAGTGTCTTTACAGATGACAGCCAAGCACATGGAGTAAGTGTATGGAAGAAGAAACAGTAATGACTTTCAGCAGGAGGCAAAAAGCAGAAGGTTTGGGCAACTTATGTACATGTCCTTTAGCTTTAGGTGGCAGAATGAGCTGTTAGCCCAAAATAGATCAGTTCTTTGGATGACTGAGCTCCTTTCCTCACCATTTCACCTTTGAATGTCTTATGGTTGCATGCACCCAACTCACTGACTTCTAAATTTTCTGGTGTCCCCTTGGCCCAACATCCTTCAGAGGGTTGGGGACTCCCCCTTGCACCAGATCTCCTCAGGATGGACACTGGAGCAGAGTCTGAGTGCATCTAAAACATTACAACATTCATAAGCATTTAAGGTCAGGTATGTTTTACATTTGGACACCAGTTTTTTAAATACATACAGCTGACCTAGTCATCCCATGCTAAAGACAGACAAAGACACATCCAGGGACTATCTGTCTGACTTCTTTCAGATATATCCTTTAGGATGAGGTAATTTGTACTGTGATCTCCATCATCTCTGTTGACACATTACCTTTTTGATTACAGGAGAGACAGATTGGGTGTCTATATTTAGGATCACAAATACCAGTCATATCATTAGAAAACTCTTGGAGCATTTAACTGAATCATGGAGTATATATAGGCATGTCATCAAAGCTATATATCTACCTAGTACCTGGGAAATGCTTTGTCAGGTTACACCTCAAACACAGGGTAAGTACAGTTGGCTGTTAAATATACTCCACCTATCCTTAAACCAGCCTGGCTCTGGGCACGATGCCCAGAGCTCAGCTATGCCTGGATACATGTCTGAGTAGCCTCTGCCTTGTCCTATCCTCCCGTGCCTGGTGGGTCTTGCTCAGGTGTGATGGTGGAGAGGTGCCTGGAATAGTTGCAGTCTTACCCCTTTTCATCAGAGATTACTTCCCACCACTGGGAGAAGGTGGCAGCAGATCCTGTCCAAATGTACAGCAGGTTGCAGTATTTCTGTACTGTTTTTTTAGGCTATCCTGACTGCCCTTGTTTTCTCTCCCTCTCTGATGGCCTCTCTGCTCTCCTCCATCAGTCAGGCTCATACTTACAATACCTCCCTGAGAAGCTACCTCCCTGCAGCAACCCCAGCTCAGAAACCAAGCTGATAAAACCCATCTGGCATGACAAGGCTGTCTTTGTCTTGTACCCCGCATGACACTTGCTGTGGTGCATCCTTCAGGCGAGAAGCCAGTGGCCACTGCACATTAAGACAGAGCCATATGTGCCACGGGAACCCCTCCAGAGCTCGGCCCTGCAGTTTGAAGCTGCAGCCCAGGGATAGCTATCACTACAGCAGCTGGGACTCAAGTATGTGCAGATGTCACCTGTCCAGAATATGTAATTCTGGGCTGGCTGCTTTCCTATAGCATAGACATGGACACAGATGCTGTTAAGAATATATCCTGTTGTTTAATTTTGTATTTTGCTTTCTTATAACACAAAACCTAGAATCCTTCTGAGCCACTGTGTACATTTTGTTCCGTAAATGGTTTAAAAGTATATTAAAGCATTAATCTTCTTCCAAGCCCCAGTATGCCAGGTTTCTGACTGGAACACAGTTTAATGGATGACTCATTGCAGATACATTGTATAATGGTACGACTTCTGATAGGCAGTGATTTACAGCTACAATACTTAGTACTGTCTTGCTTTGGGAAGTCCTTTTATTGCTTGTTTGTGCTACATGTGGATACTTGGAATTTAAGAATACTTTCATACAATAGTGTTCTAATAGAAAAAAACCCAAATTTTTAAGGCAGAACAGTAATCAAACTTGAAGCTAGTCCTTTAAAATGCTAAGTTTAGGATGTTTGAGAATATATTGTATTGGTTTCAAACTGAATTTGAATAAATCATGTCTGATCTCCGTGGCAAGGCCTCCTTAAGGAGGGTCCTTTGCCACTATGCGCTGAGGAGGTTTCCCAGAGGTGAAGAGGATAGTGAGGTCAAATATGTTTATTTCCCTTTAAACAAAGAAGTGCACAGTTGTATTGATGGCCCATATAGCTGGCTTGGCTTAAAATCAATAACCTTGGTTGGCCTGTTCTTATCAACTTATTTGAAATGTCAGTCAGGGGCATTTCAAAAGAGAGGTTTTGTTATGCACACTGAGGGGCTATCCCACCCTCACTTTCCATAGGAGAGGCTCTCTGGAGTAACAAAGACCGATGTAAAACACAGACCTCCCAACGTGACAACCTGAGTCCCTTCAACAAGGAAAGCATCACAAGAATGAGGACCCACAGGAATCTGTATGACTTTACCATACCAAAACTGAGTTGTACCTTTGACTGAATTACTGGGATGACCTGCTCAAAAACCGTTAGCAGTTTATTTTGTATTACATTTTGTTATTATTGTTAATGGTAGTATACTGGGGTTTATGTGGTCTGAGGGTTTTGTCTTGATTTGCCCTAGTGGGTAGTGATGGTAGTTAATGGTACAGTTTTCTGTCCATAAGCTATAAACTGATAACCTTAACAGAGAAATTAAAAGCACATGCAATCATGGGGGTGCTGGATTGGCTGAGGAGAGCAGCATGCCAACTACATTAGTGTGCAATTCCAGGGTCCTGTGTAGGCAGATGGACTTTTGGGATTCCTTCAACTGGAACATTAACAGTGTTTATAACATGCCAGTATGTCCTGTAAAACATCATAGACACCATTTGTAGCTCCTCCTGGTAAAAGGAGAATAAAATGTTTACCTTCTTCTCTGGGAAATGTTCCAGCATCCTTTTGAGGTGCTTTCATTGCATACTGCAGCTGAGGCATTTGCAAGAGTTACACGACTCATAGCAAGATTTGCAAGTGAGAAGAATATGACTGACTGCATTCCTATTGACTCTTTCTGCCCCTGAGTTAGCCAGAATTTAAGGTCATTGCGGGTTGCTTTTATAAGGAAGGAGAACTTAAAGGAAATTTTTTTCTTGCAGATCAGTAAAGAATCTTTCTCAGTTTCTATGTCCATCAGTGCAGTGAGAACAAGTAGCAGGAGGCAGCCTTTTTGCTTGCGGGGTGTTTCTTGTCCAAAAAAGGTTTATTTTTGGACATCCTTCCAGAGCCACAAAGGAGGTGCCTTCTTAGGTGGTTACCTGGCTTTGAGGGCTTTCCTGATAATTTTTTCACACTTTCCCTTGCTACATAGCCACCAACGTGTATATGGCAGTGCTGTCTACAACCTCTTTGGGCAACCTGTTTCAGTGCCTCACCACCCTTATAGTAAAGATATCAGTCTTTATAGATTATAGATACAAGTCTTTATAGATTACAGTAAACATTTATAAATTATAGTAAAGAAATCAGTTATCAAGCATTGAACTGGTGCAAGATTTGCTTCTGCATCATGTTACAGTTTTATCCTATTTGTTTCTGTAATAAACACTATATGAATCTTACTATTTCTGCAATTTTCTCAATTAAAACTAATGTACACCAAGATATTGGTTATCTTTATCATGTCTTATTTGTACCAGTCCAGTTCTCATCAGTAACAGGTTCATCTCTTTTACATGCTCTGACCTAAGAAAAACAGTTTCTTTGTTGTAGGGAAGTATTTCCACTGCATCACTTTGCTGTAGATGAAACATGCTGCATTTTTTAGGTCCAAAGCAAAGACTGATTTTTATTGCCCTTTGATTAGTATGAATTTAACATAATTCATCTCAGTGCGTTGTTGTGCTTAAACTCCTTATACTAACTTTTTCAGATAAATTCTCAAATTAATATGATATGTATCACAGTACTATTCACATCAATCCTTTGTGCTTTGCCACTGGTACTCTTATTTCTATAACTTATTACATGAGAAGTGATTAAATTCCTCAAAAGAGTCATATGTTGTCCATTGCTCTAAAAGATAAGTAAATTATTTCATTTTTAAAGCCACAAGTGATAGTTCAGATGGAAGATACAGGAAAGAAAGAAATGTTGGGAAATGAAGGAAATGAAGCTTAGCTCTGTAGCTGTCAGGGAGTGTACTTTCTGTGTGTGCATTTGTTTGAGCTACAGATAAAAGTTCCAGCAAAGACTGACTTAGTTCAAATAGAAGGTATGTTCAGTCATTCTCTGCTCAGAGTTGGTGAGTAGTGCATACAGCTGGCATGGAGAAGCAAGGATACTCCACAGTGATCTCTCTTTCAGTTTGGGCGATATGAAATGATGAAAGCATTAAGTTAAAATGACAAATTTGAGAAAGTACCATGCATTTATTGCAGAACTCACCATCTGTGGTCTGCTCCTCTCCAGCTGCCAGGCTGAAGGAGAGGCTATTTCTAGAGCCCTGGTGACAAGATGGACTGCTGGGACAACTTTGGCTCTGGCAGGAGTGGGACCAGCCAATGTGCAACATGCAGGCACCCTGAGTCACTCCTGCTAGAGCTGTCAGGGAAACAATGCCTTGAGCTCACGGATGGATCCCGTGACCTGCAGCTCCTTCCTGAAGACCCCTACAGGGGGACATGGTGCTGTCCCAGCCCAAACCTGGGACACAGAAAACTGCTGTGATGGCTCAGATGGTTTCCTGGCCTTTTAGAGGCCAGGGTGTCTGGCTGATGCTGGAGATTGTGCCACTTGAATGTGTGTATGGTCTTTGGGAAGTGCCTGTCAGTCAAGGCAGCCCTTGTAGGGATGAGTGATCAACAAGGGGAGAAGGGAGAAAGGCCAACCACCAGCCGGGAGGCTGCATTGAGCATGGATGAGGGAGCAGAGCAAGAAACGTATTGACCCAGACCTATGAAAAATAGTCCAAAAATGATTTAAGAACCTTAATTAATACATTTGCCCACAGAAAAAGGAGAAAATACTTTTCCTTTTTCTTTTTTTTTTTTTTTTTTTTGGTGGTGGTGGTTGTTAGTTGGTGGGATTGGATAGGGTATGCAATCCTTTTGGTATATACTTTTAAGAACTGTTCAGGCGCAGTGTGGAGAAAAGATGTGACAGTCTATTTCGTCCTGTGTGATGAGCAGAAATAATGAATCACCAGAAAATAAAAATCAGTCCTTCAAGCTAATGCTGTCAGAATTCTATATACTAACCTATCAATAAACTGATATTTTAATGAGCATGAAGCTGCACTGCAAATAGTGAAACAGAACTAAATACACATGTTCGATCAATTGGGAATGTTTTTAAGCAATGGAAGATGGTGCATTGCATGGCTAACAAGCTTTTCTGGTCCAGAGGGGCAGTCCAGAGGACACAAAACATGCAATCCTCTACTCACTGAGCTGCCAAAATATCTCTTTAAAGAGACAAGTAAATCCTAACAACATCCCATACAGTCCATCACTGCTCTGACATCAGATTTCCAGGTAGCATGTGGTGTTTCCCAGGAGCAGCAGGTCTCTGCCAGCACAGCAACACCCATCCACTTCTCCTCTCCCTCCTGGGTGCTGGTGACAAGGAAGTCCAGGTAGAGTAACCCATAGCCCTCTCCAAGGAAGTGAAGGGACACGAGATCCTTTCAGAAGACGAGCACAAGCTGGCACTTTGGTAGTGGACATGACATGCTTCCCTCCACCATCTGCCCACCGCTTCCCAGCATCTTGAAGCCACAGTCTCTTGTCCACATCTATGTCTGCAACCTTGTCTGTACCACACACGGGAACCACTTCACCAGCTCCATTTAGCTCCTTGTGTCAATTTCTCGCAGAGTCAAAGACAGTACCCCTGGTACCCTACCCAAAAAATCTCCACAACAGCATTTGCTTTTCCCAAAGGAGTAAGTTGAGAGCTGGATGCTGTTTATCTGACTTAGACAGACGCCTGAATAAACCTCTGAAAATTTTGATCAGAAGATAAAAAAATCACTTAAACTGGAGCTCTATATTACTGTCTTCACAACCTTCCTTTTATATGTAGAACAAATTGCTTGTTTCAGTTCTAAAAAATATCAGATTACTGACTTTTGAAGGGAATTTTTTTGTTACGTGGTACTTCTGGAGTGCTGCTATGATAATTTTTTTCTGTTTTGTAAGGGTCGTTTGTTCAGTTCATCTCATTTATAAAAGTTTAAAATCCCTCTCACTGATAGGTGCTGAACAAACCTCTTTGTTTTCCTGTAGTCTAGCAGTAACATTCGTCCTTGCCTACCTAAAGGCAAAATGGTGGTCAAGTGTTTGACTTTCTCTCATTTGTCTAACAGGTAAGCTGCAAAGTGCTGCAGTTCTTTCATCAGTACATGCTGGGGTGCAACTACTTCTGGATGCTCTGCGAAGGCATTTATCTTCACACACTGATCGTAGTGGCAGTGTTTGCTGAAGAGCAACGTTTGCACTGGTATTACCTCTTGGGCTGGGGTACGTATGTTATCATTTGTAGCAATTCTTTCAGATGTTTGAATTCTTCTAGCACTTGTATACCTGAATTGTTGTATTTATATCACTAGATCATACCTTAAGATTGAGTTCTCGGGTCCTAAATTTCAGTGCATTTATTTGGATGGGCTTAGAGACTTGCAAAAAACAGCCGGAGTCAGTATCTCCTGCTCAGTATCAGTATTTGCTGCATCTTGGGATTTCCAGAAAGAAATGTTTAAGTTCTGTTAAGAAAAGCTTTGGAAGAGAAATATATTTCTATTCAAGCATATCTCTTTTCTGAACAGAAGCTCTCTATTTTTGTCACATATGCAAAAACACGAATGTGTGACATTACCTATAAAGTATATTTTTTCTGGAATGACGAAGAGTAAAGATCAGTATCTATGTCTCACAAAGTGAAAAAACACAGCATGCAAAAAGGGGAACCAGAATTTCTCTGTAAGTGAACCCAGTATCAGATATATTTTCGCATATGTTGTTTTAAAGGAAAAGATTCAGTTTTACCTACTGAGTAGATAAGAGCTCTGCTATCAGGGCTGTTTTTGTCCAACAGCGATGATCTCTAAAGCGTTTCAGAGAAATATACAGGTGTCAATAAGTAAATCTCCATGATATTCTTTGAGAGAGGTTACAATCCCACACATTGTGGATGCAAACTGCATGTAGCCACATGCATATTGCTCAAGGAACCAGTTCTGGTTCTTCACCTCTAAATATGCAGATTTCTTCTGTTTACGTTAAGGGATGCCTTGCCTTTTAAGTGGTAGCAGCAGCAGATATTTGTCCTTTGGACAGTCTGGTCCAATAAATGGCCACATAAATACAACCAGTGTATTACAAAGGAGCCTCTTTCACATTTAAATCACTATTGTAAATCCAGTCCACATTGGTGTTGGCAGAAAATCAATACCAAGGGTTTTTTCACCAATTTGGGAACCATGAATCTCTGATGTCATTCCAGTTTCTGGTAAGCCAGTTCCCATGGTGCAGCAAAGCAGCAAATTATGAACCTTTATCCACTGTCCCATTGCACTTAGGGATGTTCATGCAATCCCAGTCAGAAACAGATACAATTTACTCTGTTTTCCATTCTCTTTGGAGGTGTTATACTTTTTCACCATTATTTCATTTACAGCATAAACAGATAAAAATTAGGAATTTTTATATTAGATTTAATGGATAATTATATATATAGATAATTAGATCATTGGATCAGAGGAAAATGACCCAGTTCTAAATCTTGTGAAGAAATTTAAAACACTGTCTTCAACTGCTAGGTAGGCATTCAATATTGGGTCCTAAGTAGGCAGTAACAGCAAAGTGGAAATTTTTTCATCCTCTGTTTGGATTTTCATTTAAAAGTCTGGTAAATGACTTTCCTCTTATGGTATAAGGCTTAGTGCTCTCTGGATACCCATATTAGACACCTAGAAAATTAGCATGATTTTCTTGTTTATACGGATGGTAGTGCCAGATAACAGTTTCAAAGCAAGTAAGAATTTCGTTTTTGGGGGGTTTTTTTGTTGTGTTTTTTTTTTTTTTTTTTTTTTTAATGAGAATGCCAACACGCACTCTTGTTTTCTTACGATAATGGCATCTTTTCTGAGAAGTGAGGGACCAGTCATGCTCTTGGAATTAAAAGTATGTGGAACATTATCAGCTCTTAAATGAAGACAACCTTCCTGAAGAACCATAAATCAAGTTAAGGTTTCTGGACTTTGTCAATCCAAATAGATGAGTCCTCTTGGAGCAAGAAGCTGTTCTATCATAAAATTTTCAGAGTTCAAAATATTTGAATATAAAAGGTCTCACAGGGCTCTGAAATGGCAATCGTGTGAAGAGTCAGTTTAAACATTTCCTTCCAGACAAAGCTTTTTCTATGTTCATATTTTGCAGACTAAAGCTTCCCAAAATATATCCAATTATGCAAGAGGAATATGGTCATAAGTGTATTTTTTTTCTGGTGACGTTCAATTTAGGCAATACGATTTAATGCAACTGTGACATCTAGCCTGCAGGGAAAGCTTTCAAGCTAGCTGTAATAGTGCTGAGAATGACACTAGCAGCATGGTGGGTAATTCAGTGAAGTTACCTGATAAGATACTCATTAGTATCTGCAGCTCTGCCCAAAAAATAAAGAGGGTGGTGGCTGTGGTAGTAGGGTACTGATATCTTGAGATGGAAAAGGTTAATAAAAATGAACACAACTCTTGACGACAATGTCTGCAGCCTTTTTTATGAAACTAGATGAATACTTCTACAAAAAAAGGTGATCATTAGCACCTCCTAACTAAAGTAGAAAGTATTAATAGCAAAATGATCTCATTAGGACTATCTGGCCACCCCTTAAATTTGCATGAATCAGTGTAATTCTGCTGATTCCAGAAGCAGTAGTAACACAGTCTAACTTTAAACATCCAGCTATGTTAATCAGTGGAGAGAGATATGTTTCTCCAAAGAGCAATACAGAGCAACCAGAGCAGGCTGTGCTCTGAATTGCAATTCAAGGGATCAAAGCAAATGTACAACACAAGATGAAGTTACTCATTATTCATTGCTGTTGCTAATCCCTATGCAAGAAGATACAGTTTATTTGGAAAAATCACTAATGACATTTGTAAAATAGTTTTATAAGAAAAGTAAAAATCTGAGCAAATACAAAAACTTCTACAAAAGGTTTGAGGTGATCAAATGGAGTCTGACCTGGACAGATGTATTTCAAGGCTGTTGCCATCAGTTGACCCTTCTCTGGGAATTGCCACTGGGGATGTTGTTTCTCATTTTTTCTTTTTCACTGGGTCAGAAAATCACCATTATGCAGGGAAATAAAACAGTACCAACTGTGTGCATCCAGCTACAGTCCATTCTGTCTGGATGCTTCAGGCAGTTTCACCCATATGAAAGTGAAAAGGGAATCCTTTATTTGGACAGTGCTAAAACTGAGTACCTCCCAAATTGTGCTGGAAATACTGACATAATTGCCAATTTGTACTATAAAGGACCTGGCATGACCTCAAGGGATATATCATATCTTTTCCTGGAATGATTGGGAAAACACCTTCTCTACGTTACTCACTGATCCCCATGTGTTGATGGGACTCTGCAGTGATACCTGTAACCATGACCCCACAGGCCTTGGTGCTTCACTTCTCAATAACTCTCGGCCTTTTGGTCCTTTACAAGAGAAGAGCCCATCCAGCCTGCAGCTGGAAATCTGAGCTGTAGAGAGTCATGAGCCTCTTACCCTGTAACTGACTAGTGATGACTTTCCATTGTATTTTTAAGATTTGCTTATGAGTTTGTTGAGCCAAATATCCTAATGCTTTTAGCAGAAGAAAGGTCTCTTTGCATCATGTGGCTCGCTCTACTCGCAATACTCCAGGCCAGAGTTTTCAGCTGAAGAATTTTTGCTGTTGCAGAAAGGCCCCTTAAAAATTGCATTTCAGTCTGCCAAAAAAACTGGCCTAGACCTGCTCCATTTCCCAATCAAAACGATTTTCTCAAGCTGTCAGTCTCATAAGCTCACCCTGAGGTTGGAAGCTCCCTTCTTTTTATTCTGAGCTTTTTGTTTTACTGTGCATCATCACCCAAAAAAAGGCATTCTGCAGCCAGAGGCCAACTCATCATTGTCTAACAACATATAAAGGAAAAGGCAATCCAGTTTGTTCTCCCACAGATGCATTGTCCTCCCAAGGTAAATTGCAATAAGAACTTTTTTCTGGCAGTAGAATAAGTTGCTATTGCTTAAAGATACCTGGAGACATCAGAGCAGCCTATTTACATAGTTTTTTGACTTTATTCTCACTCTCCACAATATGGCTAAGGATTCTCTGACTCTTCTAAAGTTGTTTATGAAATCACTAACACCTGAAGAAACATGGAGCCATGTTCTTCCCTCTTTGACTAATCATGGTATCAGCAGGATATTTTTACACATTTGCATTTATAATTATAGAATGTCCAAAGCTCAGTAGAAACGTCCATAATTTTTAGGGAGCAGGCAGCAGTAACACCAAAGGTGTACTCCAAGCTCTCTGCAAAGGACAGACAAGGGAGTGCATCATCTCCCCACTGGCCAGCTGTCTGTATGTGCAAGGTTGTACAAACTGAAGTCAGCATTATAGTGCAGACTCACCAGTTCCAGTTTCTTAGCCTGTTGGAGAGGAATATGACATACAAGCTGAAGGAAGATGGACAGGAGTGGACCAGACTGTCAGTCAGTGTCAGGCTGGAAATAAGAACTTGAGCTTTCCACTTTGTTGCGCCTGGCATGTTCCCAAGCCCAGTGCAAATTTGCTCCTGTCATCTCCCTGTCAGAGAAGTGGCCTCCTTTGAGGTGCCACAAATAAGTCAGGATTTATGGTATCCACAGTATTTATGTGGATTTATGGTATCCACAGCTCGTCTCCCTACTAACATAAAGCTACATGGGGTGGGCTTGGCTGCACAGGGGCTGGGAACCTACAGAAGATATTACAGATCCCCATCCCCCAAAAACCTTCTGGTTCCAAACATTTACTTGTACCATTGGCTCCAAAAGAAAAACTCTTTGCTCTGTTATTTATTGCTCCATAATCTGGCACACATGTGCCTCTCTCTTGCTCAATAATTATTTACATGGTTTTAACAAGTGTCCCTGGTTTCCTGAGGGAATACTCCTTTGAGAACAGAATGATCCCTGAATTCTTCCCACACCACCTGCTCACACCCTTCCCTGCACAAGCCACAAGCAGCTCAGGGGAGCCTGGCAGCAGCTTTGAAATACCCCAGAAGAGTATGGTCTGTGGGCTTTGCTTCTCCTTTTGGCCTGCCTTGAACATTAATCTCTTATCTCACCACTGAGGTAATGCCAGGGCCTGAGTGCAATGGATTACAGTTCTTTACTGAAAGCTGTGATTTCACATCCGTGCATTTTGTAGACAAGAGATTTATTAGTGTGTGAGATACATGAAATTCAAGTTAAACAAATACCAAGACTGACCTATAACTTTAATCATTTCAGGGTTCCCTTTAATGCCTGCATCCATTCATGCTGTTGCAAGAGCCAGATACTTCAATGACAAGTGAGTATCATATCTGTTTTTGAAGGAACTTTAACTGTGCAGCAAATTTTATTCAAGTTAATAATAAATGTTGTATTTCCCTTCCAGCTGCTGGATGAGTGTTGACACGCACTTGCTCTATATTGTTCATGGGCCTGTAATGGCAGCTTTATTGGTAAGAATATTATTTGCTAATAACTGTTGAGTAATTATTTTAGAAATGCTGCTAATCTATACAGAGTAGAAGTTTTTCTACTTTAACTATTTTGCTCAAAACTCAGAAGTAGCAAGGGACTTTCTGTACTCAGTGTTACAAGGACAGGTTCTCAATACTTCAGAAAAAAAAAAGTCCCTGTAAAGGGACTTCCCAGTAAAGAATCAGACTCTTGAGGCAAACAGACTCACTAGCTGCTTTAGAAAATCAGAACAGTCACTCTATCCCAGTGTAACTTATTTATGATGCATTATATACTGCATTTATGTGACATCAATGAGGCATTTAGCTATGCTTTAGCTGGGGTGAGCTGAGCACAGGCTGGTTGCTCAGCATGAGTTTTACTGGTCACTGAACTGTTATGGTCCAAAGGTAGGGAGCTAAACAAATCCCAGGGAAGGGACTGGACTGGGCTGTCTGAGTAGAAGGACAAGATTCAAAGTGCAGCTTGACAATGTGCATACATACAACGTGTGGTATGCCAGTAGTGCTGTTTGGCATGACCTTCCTGAAAGGTGCAGAAACGGTTTTATTCAACCGAAGCCTAGGTTTGTGTCACCCAAGATGAACTTTCAGCTTTTGAGCTGCCTCATGCTTACAAACACTGCATGGATGTATGTGCAATTATTACCTCAAAATCAAACAGTAGGGCAGTGAGTACTGGGAACACCTTTGAATTAAGAAACAGCTTTCCATCTAAAAGCTTTCTGCCTTTTCTTGAGAAGCAATCTTGAACATCAGCAATGTGAAGGAGCCCATCCTTCCCTGTCATAGAGATAGTCCGTTCGTCCCATAGAATCACATCTATTTGGGGTTTATTGGTTTGATATTGATTGCATCTGCTCTTGTAATGCCAATTGACATGTAGGAGAGGCCATTCAACCTTTATTTTTGTCATCATGATCCAAGTCTGTACATCTTAGCCACAACAGAAAGAGAGGGGACTGGTTTTCACGTAAAAAAAAAAAAAAGAACAATCTTAACTATTTTCAAAATAAGGCATTGTATTTTCTGGCTTGTGCTTATGCCATTTCCAGTCTTATTTTTTCTTGTGTAGTTGTCAATGTCTACAGAATGTCCTGCTTGATTTGCTACAAAACTCCCACAGTGACAGACTGATTTAGAAGAGCCAAAGGTTTTTACTTTTGTAAAGTCTTTTTTCCACTTTTTTGGTTACTTCCAGAAATGCTAAAAGTGAAGTTTCAGCAGAGTGAGTGAAGTCAGAATAGGATGAAGAATAAGGTTTAGATTTAATGCTGAATGGGACCTGAGAAGTAATTTATTATTCCTTTTTTCCAGTAGAGAACAAATGTAAAACAGTTGAAAGGTCTCTCAGTGTAGTTAAGAAGTGATGAAATGCTTTGCCAAAGCTTACTGATTCATTCTTCTGAAAGAATCAACTAAAATTTCCCATCTAGCTATGGAATTTGAGCTATTAAAGTTTGAAGATTTATCTATGGAATTTGAGCTATGTAAGTTATACAACTTCCATACTTATTTTAAAAAAATCACCCCAAAAAATGTCTAATAAAGTTCCAAAGCATAGGTGCCTGATTTTACTGTAGCAGAGTGGAAAAGAGTGATCTGGGTACACTGGAGAGGGAGAAGTCTGTGATGTCCACAGGGTAACCACTGGGCTCATTGTCAGCCTGGGTCTGCCCTCCCTGCTCCTGCAGGCTCTTAGCGCATCCCACAAGGAACTCTCTGTGAAGCCAGGGGTCAAGGGCAGGTTCCACTGTGCTGAGATCAGATTTCCAGAAATGACTGAGGAGATGAGATGCTGAGCTGCTTGGAATCACTGACTGTAAGGTTCAGTCTGGATCCCTTTCCCCACCCACAGCGTGGGGCGGCCCAGTTCTAGTTCCGTTTCCATCTGAAGAACCATTGCGACGCTTTGAAGGATGGGGAAAGGGAACTCCAGGGGTTTTTCAGGGGTCTTTTCAGGCCCTGAGCCTGGAGGGGAGAGGTGCTCCTCCTCCCCCCCCCTGCACGTGGCCCCATGGCCGGCAGGGACACAGGACACCGGACACCGGGCGTGGAGAGGAGGCAAGAGAGCGTTTATTGTTGGGGATGCTACATTTATAGGGTTTAGGAGGATTCACAGAGTAACCAATTAGAAGTCTCAAGGGGCTTACAGGAACACCCAATCACAGGAAGAGGTTAACAAAGGCCAATGGGAAACACCTCAGGACACCTTCCCAGGACATTCCTGCATGGATAAAACGGGGGTTATGCAGGACATTCCTGCATGGATAACATGGGGGGTGCTGGGAAGAAGAAACATGTGTTTGCAAAGAGACCACCAAAAGCCATTTTAAGACATGTTTAAACCACAGTTTTCCCATATAATGCAGGTTTAGTGCTACAGTTCAGGGGCAAAATTTTCGGAAGTGTCTGGCATTTCTGCCCTGAGACAGCAAGTGCTTCCTTTTACCTATGGGTAGAGCACCATGAGGTCTCTGCAATCTGATGGAGGCAAGGGGTAGCCTAGGTTTTCCTCAAGAGCAGCCTTACTGCCCTGCTGTCTTCACAAACCTCAGGTATTGGCCCAAGGAGAATATTCCTTAGGGAAATTATGTGTTCCCGTAGGTCCCATGTGCCCAAGGACATGCTGGGATTTGTCTCACCTGGCAAGATAGCTCAGTAAATGCTAGACTGGTTACTTCTAGGGGGCAATTCATCCCCCTCATTTAAACTTTAGACACGAAAATGAGATTAAGTGTTCCCTGGAAATCCTAAATTTGCCCACATCAGTGTCAAAACATCCAGTGCTTCTTAGAATGGATCCCTGCCTGCCTGAAGCATCCATGCAGGCTTCCTAAGCATGTGGAGCTGCTTAACATATCGTTTCTGGTACATTTATCTTTTCAAGGTACTTACCAAGACATGACTCCCCAGGAGCTGCCCATTATAAGATACAATAAAACTAAAAAGCTGCACTTTACTACTATTTATGTGCTCTGTACTTTTATTTTGGTGTCTGTTTAATTTGAATGCTTTCACCTACAATGGCTTTGGCTTTGCAGGTCAATTTTTTCTTTTTGCTTAACATTGTCCGAGTTTTGGTGACAAAACTGAGAGATACCCACCGTGCTGAGTCCAACATGTATATGAAAGCTGTTAGAGCTACTTTAATCCTGGTGCCCTTACTAGGAATTCAGTTTGTTATTATTCCCTGGAGACCAGAAAACCGACTTGCTGGAGAAATATATGATTACATCATGCATATATTAATGCATTACCAGGTATGTTATATGGTAGCAACTTCAATGTAGTTAAAGTGTTTGCTGTTAAGCTAATTTACTCAAAGATACTGTTGCCAGGGTTTTTTCTCTGAAGCTGAAAATGTCTGTGGGTTTTCTGTTCTTTTTTAAACACTTTCACATTATTGGATTATCTGCCTTTGCACAAGCAGCACCACTGTGTAAAGAACAGAGAAAAGATAGGGGAAACAATGTAGTAAGTGGCCAAAATTATCAGATGACACTATTTCTAAACTATGGAGAGAAAACTGAGTTCACAAAGTGCTTTTGTGTTCCAACACAATTTCTGTTGAAATGCTCAAATTGACTGAAACTGGTGCTGTGAAGTTAATATTAAAATCAGCTGTGTATGCAAACTATTGTACAGAGGGAATGCCAACACACAGAAGAAAACACTGAGACAATTAAGCTTCATTTAGGAGTTAGAATTACATTACTAGGCAGTTTAAATTACAAGACTGACATGTTGATTTCATCAATGCTTTGAAAATATAGCATCATTCAGCAAGTCTGGTTTATTTTCTTTTGATAGCAAAACAAACCTAATTGACTTTAAATGCTGGCTTATCTTGTTTTCTGACTGGAATATATCCAGTCTTATATTAACTAGGAAAGGCAGATTTCCAATGCATTTGTGAATAGGGATCAACATGGGTGAATACTGTGATCTACTTCTGGTTTCCTTTCATACAGAAGCTAAATGCAGAAATAATGTTAATGCTGTAGTACGAAAACAGCTTAAAAAAATCAGTGGTACTTTTTCATAAATGAAGGGATAAATAATGCTGTCAAAATCTCTGCATGCTGCCAGATTATATTTTCTGCATATTGCCTTTATCCCTTCAAAACTGTGGGTGTGCCTGCTACTGCATGCATAGAATAACTGCAATTATAGGTCTGTTTTTGAAATGTATGTCATCTTATGTTACAGTTCTGCTTTAAAGGAATGAGAGTCCATTTCTTCTATTGTTACCTTTACTGTCACGTCTTTGGTGGCAAGAGCTGTAAAGTAATATCTCCAAACTAGTTTTCTGGTGACAAGTTATTTGCTTACAGTTTTAGCAAGTTAGAATAACTTTACTCTTAAAATAGCTTGCAAATCCTGTGAGGTTGTTGGAAAATTGCAAAATCAATTATAATTGTCTTAATTAACAATTCTAATTGTGATCATTATGCACTAGAAAGTCACTAAACTGAGGTTAAAATGGAAGTTGTACTGATGAAGGGGATTCGGTGAGGGAGGGATCCAAGGTGACAAAGTTTCATCTCTGATGGGTTCCGTCTGCTCTCACAGAAGAGCTCTTGATATCTCTGCAGTATAATCTCAGTGTGCTTCCTGACAAAATGTGACCTTTCAGGAGGGCTGTGCAGTTGTCCTGCTAACTGCAGCTGATTGTGATGCTCCCTTTTCCGCTTCGAGTGGATTTTTAATTATATTCTAAAATAAACTTTCTTAATCTTTTCCCAACCATTTCCTGTATGCATATTTAAGATAGCCATATAATTATTCTTCTGGTGCTCATTTTCTATTAGGACTGAGTATGTAATTAGCAGATATTGTATCAGCTTTTGTAATGGCTGTGTTTCCCTCCTAGCTATTGTGCTTTCATAAACCACATCACAGCCTGCCTCTCCAGAAACTAACAGTAGTCTATTAGCTTTTGCACCTTGTAGCATGTCAGTCATATACAAGCAGGTATCATGGGTGCAATATGAATTTTTTTTGGGGGGGGGAATTTAAAACATTCTCCATTTCTGCACTGGTTAAATGAGTAATTTTTATGCCTTTTATAGAACAGAGTGAGAGACGGTTTTTCAACAGCATGTCACTGCTTTAAGTGATCATGAAGGTTTGATATGTGTTATGTAGTTCATGTACACAGAAATGGTGCAAACAAGCACTGCAGTTTATTGTAAAACTCAGAGGATTGAAGATAAGAAAGAATTTCTTCACACAAGAAACCATGTAATGGTATTTCTTTCGGAGAATGGTTTCTCAGTAGAAAAACAACACATCAAGGTGTCACATGCTTGGTTTCCTCTGCCGAAATCACTTTTGAATAACAGAAGCCAGTCTGGTTTTGAATTGTCCTACTCTTTTTGCGATACTGTCATCAATGCTCACCATTTTAAGCAGAAATGTTTTTTCAAATATGCCTGTATGAGCAATTCACAAACACTGTATGTCTACTGTATGTCTCTCTCACATAGACCAGGTTCTTCTTAACAGATTCATAGAGCAGATATGTAAATGATAAAAAAATTGAAGACTGGCTTTTGCACTGCAAATATGAATGTGTGTACTTTTCCAGCCCAGCTAGCCAACCTCTCATGGATCCTGTAAAAGTAGAGATGAGTATCTCTTCTCACTATCACCAGTATCATCTCTTCAGTCTCTGGAATGCTGAAGATTGCATGAGGCAAAAGAAAGATATTTCAACCCTTACGTTGTGGTTTAACCCCAGCCAGCAACTCAGCCCCGCAGAACCTCTCACCTACTCCCCATAATGGGATGGAGGAGAGAATTGGAAGGGTAAAAGTGGCAAAACTCACAGGTTGAGATAAAGACAGTTTAATAGGTAAAGCAAAAGCCATGTACTCAAGCAAAACAAAACACAGAATTCACTCACACCCTCCCATGAGAGGGCAAGTGTTCGCAATCCCCAGGAAAGCACAGCTCCATCTCTCATAACAGTTACTTGGGACAACAAATGCCATCACTCCAAATATCCCCCTCTTTCTTTTTCCCATGTTTTGTATGCTGAGCTTGACACCATATGATCTGGGATATCCCTTGGATCAGCTGAGGTCAGCTGTCCTGGCTGTGTCCCCTACCAACTCCTTGAGCAACCCCAGCCTACTCGCTGGTGGGGTGGAATGAGAAGCAATAAAGGCTTTGGCTCTGTGCAAGCACTGCTCAGCAATAGCTAAAACATCCCTGTTTCCAGCTGTTTCCAGCACACATCCAAAGCAGAGCCCTATACTAGCTACTATGAAGAAAATTAACTACCCCACACAAAACCAGCGCACCTTAACTGGAATGACATGCATGGATTGGGGTGCTGTAGGTACATTGGTGAACACACAGCTAACTTATTAAACAGAGCTCCTAAATTAGGCATCACAAAGCAAACATCTGCACTCCAGAAAGCCAGTGAGTTGCAGATTTATCTTAAAAAGCCTGTTAGATGATGCTGAAAGCACATGAAAGATGAAAACTCCCTCAGGGTGTAAAGCATTATGGTACAGGATGTGCTGGCTCCTTGCACACCTCTGGCCTGAAAACACATCTGTAAAAAGCCTGAAAAGCCCCATCATTTGGCCAATGAAGATGAAATGGTGCACCTGGGCAAAGAGAGTACCTCCTTCAAAGGAGTGGAGCAGCAACAACCCTCTGTCCTGCACTCAGCTCTCCATTCAGAGATAGAGCAAGAGAGAGCCTGACACCCTGGCAGGGTCTCCTGCACCTCTGCTAGCCCTGAGACTGCTACTGCCACTTCCTTCACCCTGGAACCACTGAAAATCTTTGGAAAAGTCCCAGGCTGCAAAGAGATTGGGGTACCATGCTTCTGACAGAGATTCTGCTACTAATGACAGTTATCCCAGCTTCTGATTTCTGATGTCAGTCAGCAGCAAAGGCCTCACAAGGAAAAGGGAAGAAAAGAAAAATTTAATAACTCTATGATGCATCAGTAAGTCCCACTTATAGACACATTCCTCCCCAGATGCTCTCAAAACAAGTCCAGGGATTAACAAACTTCTGCTTGCAAGCTCCCTTCACCACTTGTCCCATCTTACTGAATTCTGTCTCCAGCACCTTCAAGCTGTGATTTTAGAGGCTGCCAGGTTACATAACGTGGCCCTGTCACTGTGCCAGAGAAGAGCCATGGAAGTCTGTGAGGGAGCAGCGGAGGAGCAGCCCCCGAACCAACAGCAGTACACAAGCACTTAAAGTTATTCTTCACAATACCTTGCTGACTGTAGCCCTAAATGTACAACTCTTCCTATAATTAAACTGCTATTCAGCATAAGGCCTTGAGTTTTATTGGCAAAGGAAAAGTTTTATCTGTTAAACGGAGAATAATCAAAGTTTTCTTTCTCTGCAAGTGAGATCCCTTCTGTGCCACTCAGCAGCTTCCAAGCAGCACCTCAGGACTGAAGCACCCACCCTGCTAGGCAGGATGATGCAGCTCACAGAGGTCTGATCTGGTACAAGGGTATTTTGAGTCTTTTAGGTGTGGGTTTGGACCACATATATATCCCCACTGCCTCCAACTTTTAAATTTTGCTTTTTATGCAGCTTTATGCAGAACAAAATTAACCCATTTAAAAGCAGTTTCTTAAAAATAGTGAGATATTTGAATGCATTTTAGAAGGCATTCATTCCATCTGTTTCTCAATTTATAGGGAAATAAATATCCTCTGTGATGTCACATCAGACAGAAATACTTTCTCCTTCTGTGCAAAGGTTATAGGACTGCTTTTGACAACATAAGTGGGAGTTTTTTATTTCCTTCCTTTTTTTTCTTTTTTCATTATTAGTAATTTCAAAACTTTTTAATATTTTGAGCCAATAAAAGTTGGGGAAAATATTTTTTTGAAAGCTGGATATTATAAAGTGCCATTTTTGTCTGAAAACTTCATGCAAAAAATTACAGTAATGAAACCTCCAGTAGAGAGCAGGAGAAGAAGCGAAGCATGAGCTTTGGCTGATGGGATGTCTCCATCATTTTGCAGCAGGTGGGTTGCCATCTTCAGCCCTCATGACAATCTCCCCACCTCAGTAGCAGTAGAAACTGCACAGCCAGATTCTTCACTTTGCTTTTCTTTTGTTCACCTAACGTAAATGAACAATTTGTAACCCAGTCATTTACCTCAGAGATGCTGTTGCTGTGAATTAAGATGGTGAGGAACACTGCTGTTTTTCTCAAAGCTTTTTATCTTTGCTGAAATGAGAGAGATGGGAATGGAATTATACTTCTATGAAGAACCTTGGCCATGGTGGATTTTATTGCTATATATTCAGATCCAAAAGTGACAAGTGAATGGATGTTGACCAAAGTCCACACAGAGAATCAAAAACTGATTATTTTTATTATGAACACTTGTGCAATTACATGTGCCATCATCATCTACCATCAATAATAAATATATCATCCCACTAAAGCCTAAACAGCAACAGAGTGTGTAATCAATTAGGGCAGAAACTAAGGACATGGTCAGGAATAAGTATGCCTATATATGCTTTCTTGGTTTTATGGAGACATAAGATAGAATTAAAAAAGCAAGAAGTACCAGAAACCTATGTAAATTTGCAGTATCTGCATAGGTATTTTTTGTTTGTTTCTTTTTAACCTGAGCAAATTACTGGAACTTCTTTTCAAGACACTTATGTCTTCTAGGAGAGGGAGATACAAATTAAATATCTGTCAAGCAAAGAATGTCCCTTAAAAGCAGGGAAAAACTCACTACAGTGTCAATAAGGTATATGAAGGTCTGAGAGCTGCTGACTCTGGACAATCCCTAAGGCATAATTCAGCCAAAGGCCACATTCATCTGTTCTTCACATAATTCCAGAAATAAAGAATTTCAGAAGTCATTAAAAACCTTTATCTCAAAATAAATATATTTTTAATTTCTTCTTTCAATACTGCAGCCAAAATTATCTTACTGGGAGCAGACAGTATATCACAGGTCAGTTTAACAGCTCCACACAGTAGAAGAGAGATACAATTGACTTAGAGATTTCATCCTCAGCAAGAATTGCACCCTGAGCAAAAACCAGCAGCAATTAGAGAGAATATGGAAGACATATGTCTTCCGTAATAGAAATAGCCCACGGGCCTTAAATGAAATAATTAACCTACATCCAGTCTGTCACATGTTATAATAGATCCACTGTAGAATTATGGTCATCCCAAGCCCTCCTGACTCCAAAGAGACAAAGTTGGTGTCTGCTACTGGTATCTCTATAGCTTAACAGCTGAAGATAACAATAGTCCTTTGAACTATGGGTAAAACTTTATGTGTAAAATGAAAGAAATAGAAATAGAAATAGAAATAGAAATAGAAATAGAAATAGAAA
>NW_020884880.1:2365024-2461068 GCF_003945725.1 Corapipo altera | reverse complement strand
AGAAATAGAAATAGAAATAGAAATAGAAATAGAAATAGAAATAGAAATAGAAATAGAAATAGAAATAGAAATAGAAATAGAAATAGATAGAAATATTGATGATGGAGCCCAGAGGGTCATGGCAGGTGGACGAAAAGCAATGAAACATATATGGGACAGACTAGAGAAGGTAATTTCTTCAGCCAGAACATGTACAATATGCATAGTTTCAAAACAACAAGGAACCAGGTGTATTTTCAGTTCACTCTAAACTAGAAGAACAACTGAAGGGGATATAGAGCATCACCACAGCTTCCTCTTTAGCTCTTCTGTCAGAAATTGTTTGGAGAAGACACTAGTTAAGGGAACTACACTCTCGAACAGAAGAAAAGTAGAGCAATTGCAGGATGTGACAGAGGAATTCAAATACCATACAGGAACTGAAATGGAAAATGGCTTCACTTCAATAGTTCTAGTTCAATTTCTGTCTTTAGGTGAACTGCAGTTCCCAAATTCTCCTTAAACACTCTCACTGAAGAACAGACTCGGAAAAAACTTCTCCACTTCTTTCTCTTGTCCTGCTGGCTTTTGTGTCTGCCATGCCTCCTGTGGACTGTCCATCGAGCATCCCTGCTCCCAGAGGAGATCATTTGCCATTACGACTGACTGCTGTTAGTAAAAACGTTTAGCAAAATAGTGAGACCCATGCTGAACCATGCAGTTCAACAGCAGGTGTTCTGCAAGACTCTGCACATCACTGCAGTGCACACAGCACGAAGAGCATCAGTGCAGGATAGCAAAAAATGACGCAATTTCTCCCCTTGCAAAAATTTTCATTTGAGGATGTCTGATCTGACAAACTCCTGCTTTAGAAGAGTAACATTTTGGTGCTTCTCAGACCAAAGCTTATGGACAAACTGATGTGCACTGCTTATTGTAGGCTGGCATTTGAGTTCTTTGAGAATAGTGTTTTGTCAAAACATGAAAAAAAATTTTCTCACTATACCTACCCTTTGTCCTTCTTCTACATGCTTTTCTACGTTGATATTTGAAGTTATGCCAAGTTACAAATTCTGCATCAGGAAAATCTATTTTAGTAAAATAGTTGTCAAAATTGAGATGGTCAGCACATGTTCAAACCAGACTGTATATCTTTAATACATAGGCATTTTGTTAAAACAGTTATTGCTTATCCTATGTTTGTGGTCCAAAATATACATTTGAGAGTCCAAGACATTTTACAAAACATTAGCTACAGTTTAACTGGTAATCAGTTAAATTAAGGTTTTATAAAAAAGATAGAGATGTAAAGCTCTTCAAAGCAGCCCTTGGGAACACAAACTGCATTGCAGTTTTCCCCTCAATTTCACACCCTGCTGTACATTTAGCTTATAATAACTGCTTTAAGTAATTTAAAATGAAGGCATTTGGCTCCCAGTGATACTATGTAATGCTATTTTAATAAGAGCGAGTGAAGTTAGGACATGGACCAGTGTAACTACCTAATCCTGAATGGCAGATTCTCTGTGCAAGAATTTTCTCTTTTATTAATTTCACGCTTTCTCATCTCATACTCCTGCCTTGGCCCTGCTTAATCTTGTAGCAGTGGTGAAATATTATCTGAACAACTGTGGTGATGATTAAATTAATTTGAAGCTATTAAGGACTAAGCTATGATCTACAGTCTCTTTCTTTTTTTTTTTTTTCTGCTCCCCTTCCTTGTAACTCATCCGTTTTGTGTGTTTTTTCCTTTTTCTGACCACTTACACTTCTTTTCACATCCTCTCTGTGCATTGTGATGCCCAACATACAAGTTGACTTATCCTGACATACAATTCAATTTATAGCCTTCCTGGCACAGCTGGATTCTCCATGGCTGACACTTCTAACTGGATAGCTGCACTCTGATGAGTCAGTGGCAGCATATAGGCCACAATTCCTCTGCCATCTCTTCAGAAAAATCAGTGGCAGTGTGATTCTCAGCTGTAAGCAAAATATCTCTATCTTACAAATCATTTAATTTTCCTTCTCTACATCTCTTGTATATAAATAACTTCATAGACAAAACAGATAATCTATAAATGCTAATAATACAGAAGAAAATGGTAAAATAGGATAAAAAGACAAAAATCCCTTTAATGGCATAACTGTGAAAGATGGGCAGTGTCTGTGATGCAGAGGAAATGGACTAATGTTTTTATTTTGTATCCATCAAGTCCAAATTTCCAAATTGCACTAAAGAATTTTACATGTTCTGATTCCTAAACTCTTCTTTTCCTTTCTCTTAGGGTTTACTTGTGGCTACTATATTCTGCTTCTTCAATGGTGAGGTAAGTATGTGAAATACAGAAAATTACCAGAACTTGAAAAATAGTCACTCTATTGTTCATTAATGCAGATGTGAAGCATGTCACACCACAAATTTTGAAACTACACGAAGCTGCTTTTACTCTATAGACAAGCAGCTGTGTGTGTTTTTGAAAGCTCTGTGCAGAGTGTGACTTGAATGTCTCTGAGCAGATGAATCAGGTGTATTACCATTACAAAGCAGATGGCACCTAATGAGATACAGGCATGAGACTCTCCCCTACCATCTGCAGTTTGATGTGGAGGTCTAAGTAAAGGAGAAAAATGCTCTACTCCCCTTCCTGCCTGAAAATAACGGGAAGGACCACAGTAAACAATGGGGACCTTCAGGGGTCTGTCCTGGAGAACCCAGTGCTGCATTCAGGCCCAGAGCCATGGCAGAGGCCATCCCTGGTAGCACTGCCAGAGCTGAAGGAGTGCAATTACTTTCACTCCTTCGAGGATTAGCACTGGTCTTTTTACAGTCAATGTTTCTTGTGTAGTAATTGAGAAATAAAAGTCCTTAAGGCAATGATCTCTCCCATTCTCTTACAACTAGAGCATATATATGTATATACACCTACAGTGGCTTTTAGGTCCACTTCACTAACTTTTTTTTTTTTTACAAAAAATAGCAGGTAAGAATATGTCAAGAACCATTTAAATTCCTACAGCAAACCATTTTTCAAAGATGGTTGGCAAAAAAAATCTTTTTCAATACATCAGGAGCATTCAAGTGTAGCAAAATAAAACATCATATATCTTAGCAAAGTTAGGAATTCCATTAAAAAGATCATTTTCAATCCAGACCAGATGAATTAGACACAGAATAAACTTTGTGATGCTAACGCTCAGTATGTCAATCTAGACAGATATTTGTGCTCCTGTTTATCCCTGTATATTATTAGAAAGTAGCAAATTCCAAGTAATGATGTGACCACACTTATGTTTTGATAGAGACTTGAAGTAAATTATGTTGTTGCTAAGGTGCTACTGGCTGCTTTGATAACTTTCAGGATAGCAGAGAATATTAAATTCTGCCACAAGCTGTCGACATCTCTGTAGATTTGCTTGTGTCTGGCTCCCTGTGTAAATGTACAGAGAAACTCAAGAGTAGAAAAGGTGAGAGGCCTCCCATTGTAGTTCTGTGGCATGGCTTCTCAGGAAACATGAAAGAGAACGGCAAAATGTGAGCAACTACCAATCCTGAAACCTAACATGAAATGGTAGCTGTAAAGATCATGCTACAAAAGTTCACGGTTTCATGCATCCAACTAAACAAATTTGAAGAGATGTACAACTCTTTTTCTGTGACATTTCTGTCCCCAGGATCTGCAGGCTACTATCACCTTTCTCCTTCTCCCTTACTGTCATCACTTGCGGGCACAGTCCAGTCTCCATGGCCTGGAAACACAGAAAAACTTCTGATTCTCCCTGGTAGGGGGTACCTGGCATGAAGAAAGTAGAGACCAGTCAGGCAGTTTTTGAAGCATCCTTTCCCTGTAGGAATGACTGCATAGCTATGTACAAGCAGTGCTCCAGTATGCCTGCACTGGCCTCCAAAGTTTTGCACCAAAATCCTGGTCTTGAACATCGCCACCTTCATTCTCACAGCATCACCTTCCATTTTTTTTTCAGATTAAATTTTGCAGAACAAATTTTCTTGTTTTATAGCTTTATTGTAAAAGGTTGTTTACTCCGTAATTCTCCAACTCTAATGAGAAAACATGGATTTGTGTCTAAATTAAGGGCTGTACCAGTGCTAAAAAAGAGGAAAGGCAGCAATAAAAGGCACTGAAAACATGAAGAGCCTTAAAGACTGTTTATTTCTTAGTTTCATCAGCTAGCTCTAATTCCAAAGTACTTTTGGCAATGCTACAGTGTCAGAAGAGCATATTCACCTTTACAGCTCCAGGAATACAATTCTGAAGTTATGCAATAATGAATATATCTCAAGTATCTGCTTGCCAATATGTACAGTTAATGATTCCTTGGTGGAGCAGCTGATCAGAAACATGACCAAGTGTCAGGCAATAAGAAGAAATGGCCATGAGGATTCAGGTTTCCCAGACATGTTGAGAGTGATTTTGTTGGTGCTTGGGTACTTTTCAACATTACACCCATTTTTAAAATCGTATCTGTTTCAGGCAACTCCCAATGGCAGGAATTCTGAGAAATCCTGTCATTGTTTTCTTATAGGAAATTTTATTTACTAGACAATAAGGGAAGCTTTCTTTAAAATTTCCCATTAAAGTGACCAGAGAGTCAGTGATGACACCTCTCTAAGACAGACTCAAGACAGTTTGGTGCTTGCATCAGCACATCTCCAATAAACATCGAGGAAGGCCTATGCACTAGAGTGGCTAGGCTGGACTTTACCAAGAGAGGATGAAAGGATTGTGATCCCCTTCCTCTCATTCCTGCAGTTACCCAATCTGTAGATATATAAGGCACAAAATCTGTAGAATAGCAATAACAGACTAATGCCGAGCTGATATTATATCCTTCCAAAGGGAGTGCTGATCTGAGTTTGGCCAAGTGAACTCAGCTGACTCCCCCCAGTCTTGCTGTGTGCAGCAGAATACAGACCAAAGCCACAATCTGGTCTTTAATCATGATAGAAGATTGTTTCCGAGCTGCTGCATACATCTGCTGCCATTGAGGTCAAAATTACTTCTCACGAGGAAATTCAGTGTGGGGCAAGGAGATTAATTTTAGTACTACAAAAAGCCTGTATATAATCTGGGATTTACTTTTTCCTGCTGGAGTATTTAACTTCAAGACTGAAACACATGAAGCTTAGCCAGGACAAACAGTGCTAAACTCAGAACCACCTGACAGTGTTTTACAGTGCATTCATCGCCTACTACCTCACTAATCTCACTTTAGTTCCATAAGCCCATCTATAGAAAGAAATGTAAAAATAGTAATAAGAAGCTGTACCAATGCCTGCATTCATGTGGAAGAACACATAAACAAAAGATCTGGTTGGGACTTTTAAAATGATAGATCTTCTTGTGCATTTTCATATAAAATCTTTGTATCCAACAGAACTGTAGTTTCTCTGTCCAACAACAACAGTGTTGGACAGATGATACGAAGTCTCTGCAATAGTCTACTCACCAGACCACATTTCCAAGCCTAGGAATGCTTCTAGGCTGTAAGGCTGGACAACAAAATGGAAAGTCAGTTTGGGGAAAAACCAGCCATGTATCTTACGTGTCAATGAGGCGTGAATGGCTAATGAAGAACAGAAAAACCTTTAAAGTCTGGAATAGCAGAGTAAATAAGCTCGAGCTCTTCATTGTTTTAGTTTTTACTTTCTTTCATCTGCTATCACAGCAGAAAACATCGCAGGCACTGCCCTGCGCCTCCTGTCCCCAGGCACCTCCTCAGTTATTAATACATTGTGGCTGTGCATGTGACTTTCAGTAATGCTGCTTACGTATTTAAAATCCATACCTGAATGGTTTTGTTTGGCACTGAGTTATGATCATCTGAGATCCTTGGAATCATAGCAGAAATCTAGATTAACAGGTTTTGCTCAAGTGTAGCAGCTTGTACAATCCATTATCCATTTGCGGCCAAATCCTTGCACAGGTGAGTGGTTCAGCAGAGAACAAAAACACAGCTGCTTTGACCTTGTGCTCTCACTTCTCTATAGAGCCTTTTAAACCTATATAATGGCATTTCTAATCATAGGCTGAACAGGAAGGGATGTGCCTGTTCTCTCCCTGGCCATATAGACAATTTAAGCATCACTCCCTTCTAAGAAAAAATTATAAGCTTCTCACAACAGGCTTTGTAACACTCAGGGACGTTGTTCTTCCCTCTTCAGTTAACTATGCTAACATCTCCAGACCTATGATTGTCCCAGTGGCCTGTCAGATTCCAGTTCAGCTGAAGGCAGTTTGGGAGCTTATCAGGAGCTCATCACCTGCACAGCAGCTCTTCTCCCCATGCAAGAGTGATCAAAGCCTTGGGGTCTGTGCAGGGGCCAGGGGAAGGGGGCTAGAAGAGGATCAGAAGAGCTCTAAGAGCATGTTTTTGCTGCCTTTAGTAAAGATGCTGAGATTAATCTGAATGGAAAAAGTGCAAACACAGTCAACGTGGGGCAGAGAAGGCCAGAAGTCCACCCACAGTGGCTGATGGTGCTAGTGACCATGGTGGTGGTGTTGGAGAGGTGGCTGCAGGCAGGCAGAGCTGCTCTGTACAGACATGGTTATGGTCTAGCCAAGCCACTACCCCAGTGTGATATGGGGAAAGTCACTGTCTTAGTACATCTGAAGACTTCTTCTTTCAGTCCCTCCCCATAGCTTCTGGAGTAACTAAGCTACAATATTCATCAAAAGGCAATTTTAAAGTGACTAAACTCTTTACAGATTTTACCTTGTGTGTAATATTTCTGTATCAAGTACTAAAACTGCATTACTGTTTCACCCAGTAACTTTCTACTAATAAACTTTGGTGATGGTGTGATATAAAACATCACCACATGCAGCCATTTCACTTTAATTCTCAGTATTGGCATAGTAAACTTTGCTCACACTCCCCCCAGTTAAAGTGCCGTTGTGACCATAGGCCTTTCCCATGCTCGATATCTAATTAATCTGCATTCAGCCATTTGTTTTCTTTTCTTTATTTGTTAGGAGAAAGTAAATAGCCATACATTCTCCAAATGACAAACAGTGCCCACCTCAGCAGGAGCACAGAAACTCTAGGATTCTTGTCATCACAATGCCTCACCTGCACCTGCCTACCTCTGGAGGAGGGTGTTGCTACACCAGATTATTACATCAAACTGATTCTATTCTCACATTGTGTTTGGAATCACTGATCTAAACAAAAAACCCAATATTTTCCCACTTCTTGCTCATATCTTAGCATTACCAAGAGCCAGCACCCTGAACATACATCTGGAGAAGGGCTTCATTTTCCCTGGCAGGACTCAGCAGCTTAAATCATATCTTAGTGACATGTATAACATCACTGTTAATGTAAAAGATGAATAAAATATTTTATTCCTAGCAGATGAATGTTCAAAGGTTGAAATTCTCTGCCATGCAACAGGCTTTGACGAATTATATATTTTGCAAGAATAGAACGTGTTCTTAACTTATCAGGACAAAATCTCTATTTAGCTCTACTAATACTCCAAGTCTTTCTTTCTACAAATTAGTCCTGACAAGCTCTAGAAGTACTTACACTTTGACATTCATGGCCAGTTTTACTCAAAACTAAGTTTCTTCAGATATCACAATGCATTAGGCATTCCAGGGGCTGCAGCATCAGATAGGTTTTAATCCCCATTCCTTCTTCCTCTTCCCTCTTCTACTACAGCATCCTGCTCTGTTCCCATGCAGCAATCTGTTCCACATTTATAGGATGAGCTGACTTATACCTTCTCTTCACAAGCAGCAACAACTGCAGAAACTCTTATTGCTGCCATAAGGTAGGCAGGGAAAGAGTTAAGGCCAAGAGCTGAACAACTGCTTCTGGAGAAGACAGGAGGAGAGAGGCAGACTGAACCTGATGAAATCAGACCTAGAGCTTTTCCTTTTCCTTCCATTTTCCTTTCCTTTTCCTTTCCTTTTCCTTTTCCCTTCTCTCCCCTCCTTTCCCCTCCCTTTCCCTTTTCTTATTTTAAAAGTTCTACAGTTCCAGGGGTTTACATTATGCCTCACTGTAAGTGTGTGTTTCTTTAACAGGTCCAAGGAGCTTTGAAGAGGCAATGGACACAGTACAAAACCCAGTGGGGCCAAAGGCGCCGCGAGCACTGTTCCACACGATCTACCTCCTACACGGCAACATCAATCACAGAGGTCCCCGTTTACCTGTATCACCATGATTCCAACAATGAACAGCTAAATGGAAGATATGTAGAGGACTCTGAACTCGTTGCATTAAAGTCTGGAGAGACATCTACCTAGCTCAGTACCAGCCATTGCAAACACATTGTTTCATGTTCTGCCTGTGAACAAAGTGGGGAGAAGGGTGGGAGTGTGGAAATCCAAGATGCTGTGTCAGAGTGCAGGCCCAGGTGGAAGGACACATCATATTCAAACCACATCAGCCTCTGACAGCAATGATTTGAGGGAGTCTGATGCAGACCTGGAAATAGTATTTCTTCCTGTGCGCTGCAGCAGGGAGTGAACATGGACTTGCCCGCCAGGCTGTGCAATCTCCACACCTCCTGATACCAGCCATATAAAGTGACCACCCAACATTCGTGACAACCGCAGGCAGCCCATAGCAAACAGGAAAGAAAGAATGTGGCAATTGGAAACTTTCAGCACTTTTTGTTTTCTCTACTTTTCTTTAACACTAGTTTTTAAACTACCAACTTTCACAAGATGTAACTGGCTTAGAGTCTTTTATTTTTCCCTTTTAATGAGCTTGATGACTGCTTCAAAGATTTTGCACATTGCAAGACAAATCAAATATACAAACAGCAGGAAGTCACTCCAAAGTATTGAAATCTTGATGATTTCCAAAGGATGCCCCAAAATGTTACCAACCCCAAAGGATACCCAGAATATTTTCATCCCATTAGCAGGTGCATAAAGCAAATAAAGGTGAAATAGTCATTGCATACCAAGATCTCAAACACCCTCAGAGAAACAGATCAGTTCTTCAGGCCACATCACACAAATCCTGAAGGCATCTCAAAATAGTTTTTGTTTAACAATACCGAGAGTTCAAGAATATTTATTTATAGGAAAAATTGTGAGTCTATTACTTTGCCCAGAAACTCATCATTAAGGCACAGTTTTTTGTGAAATTTGTTTGGAAATTACAGTTTTATTTAATGGACTTTCTGAGGTTAATGTTAGATGAATGTTTGTCTCTGTTATAAAATTGTGATCATGACAGTAAAGATGCCATGTAAGAAATGAGAGACTAATGTCTTAGCACAGGACGCATCTATTTTTAGAATTTGATTGCTCCCCTGAGTTTCTAATCATTAGATAGTCCTGCCAAAAACCTTAATAACCTATTTCAGATTCTGTTGAAATTAGCAGACAAACCTGCTAACTTCAGTGAGTGGTGAACAACTCTTTTCAGTGTTTGGGAATGACTTATGCAATACAGTTTGTTGTAGACCCCAAAAACAGGAGACCAATTCGTTCATAGTGTTTTGAAACAATTTTTAAATGTTGTGTCCAACCAGACTGTTTTTCCTTGCTTTACCCTTAATTTGTAGATATTAAATGGAGGGACAATGTACATGACTACCTACATGAGTCACCAACTTGCTGGAAAAGTCTCTCCCAGGAATGAGTTCATGAGGGATAGGTGTAAACCCAGCACTGAGAGAGGGGACTGAATTCCCACTACCCATACAAGAGGCAATGCCTTGCAGAGAAGAGGGTTACTCCATTTTTGCCACCAGCACACGCACACAAGCTCTGTGCACTACCAACACTTCCCAGTGTGAGGAATGAGCTCCTGGCTCTGCGACCGTGGAACGAGAGAGAGGAGCTGGGGAACAAGCTGTCTTGCAGATCATCACATGGTTAATCCAGTGGAACACTTACAAAAAAATACCTTCATGTGTATTTTGTTCCAACCACATACCTATTTTTCAGACTTCAAGAAATACGAAGATAGTTATTTTTTCAGACAACAGTATTTCTCGCATTGTTATTTCTGTTTTCACCAGTGAACAGCAGGAAGCGGAGGAGTCAGTTGTTAAAGACAGTAAAGTGGCTGTGCTATGAACGCTGTATTTCTGAACTGCTTTGGGACACACCACATTTCCTGGGAGTGCTCCAGAAGGCATTCCTGGTTTCTAAAGATACAAATAAGCTGATTGTAAAAGAAGTGTGCATAATATTAAGAGTTTAATAATGAACATGTTGGTTTTAATGATGTACATGTTTACAACATGTAAGTGCAAGTTGTTTCACTGTTATGTTCCTGTGGATGTACAAAATGGAAATGCTTTGCCATTATAATGATTGTGTTCTTTCTTCATTATTAAGAGTTTCTTGCTTTGTTTAGTAGAGTGCTCTGAAAAGTCAGAATCTGAGGTTTAGGGTCTCAGAGCTTCAGTGTGGTTGCAGCAGTCTTTTTGGAAGCTTTGGTTTCAGTGGAGGGATGATGATTTGCAGCCACTGAAGCTTTGGTCTCACATACACACTGAGTTTAGGGTTGTCATCACCCTTGGGCTTTGTAGGAAAGGCTGAGTTTTGAAGGTATTTACTGAGTAATTTCTTATCAAAATACTTTCTGATGGGAAATGCTATTTTCCTCATCTCCAGATGGTTTGAAATGTTTTCATTGCACTCATAAGGTACATTTCATTCTCTGCTTTATAAATAGTACCGTACACTAGTGACAGTAATATTAGGATTCCTGATACAACCTCAGTAATTACAATTATGACAGTAGGGTGGTTTGACTCTAATACATTTCACAAGAACAGCAGAAATGCATAATATATCATTGTATCAAAAAGTAGGGAAGGAGCTGACACCTGAATGCGTGAATGCAAGGTGTATTTTAAGAGGAAAACAACCTTACATTAATCACCTCTGCAGTATTTGTTTCCTCTCAAACACCACACCACACCCAACACATGAAAACCCAGTTGACTGAAAATTTGCTCCAGCAGAAGTGGTTGCTTTGTTTGAGCAACAAAATCTATCAGGAAGATGCTGGTTGTTATTCTTTACAGGGTACAGAAACACAGCACAAATTAAAAGATTTGTTGTGGCATGGAATGTGGTTTTTATTTCATTTACTTAATAAATATATTTTAGCTAAAATAAAAAAGCAACAAAGGTAAAACAGACAACTTTATCTGTATTAAAACTCTTAGGAATAATGCTACCTTAATTAAAACATTACAGAGCACTCATGTAGCACAATAACTTTGTTTTGGGTTAAAAACAACCATGCAAATATGGTGAATTTATTTTCTCCCATACTTTGCTAGTCTCAATAAATAAAATCTGAGCAGATTTTCAAAGATGCAAGTCCGAAATACTAACAATGTGAAGGTACCTACATTTCCACTGCTTCGAATTTTAAAATCCTGATGTGTCTTCATGAAGCTAAATATGTGCAGTTATTTGATCACTGCTCAAAAATATCAGGATTTGTGACCTAAAAAATATTTGTATTGATACAGTAGTTGATCCCAAGCCAATGAGACTCTGTAGTGTATGAAACATTCCCTGTCTGCCCTCTGGCAGCATAGAAGATCTGAGCCCAACTGTGCAATTTGGACCCAGTGCTGCCACATGGAGGGGGGAAAAAATGTCATTGGCCAGCAGTGAGGGAAAGTTAGACCTCCAGCTTGGCATACCTCAGGAAGAAGAACATGATCAGCTCCTTAGTCAACTATCTAGTGAAATTTAAGTCCCTAGCAAGCCCTGAGATTTAGAATGGTGCCAGAAATTACACCAATGTTTTGACACCTGTAGTTCTGTGCCAGCTGTAGTAATTAACCTGTAAGATTTAAGTTCAAAGTACCCTTTTCATGACCCGCAGATGTTTCTGTGCAGTACAGAATTTTTCATATAGATGGATCCCAAATCTATATTTAAGCATCCCTTTATTGAGTATTTAGAGCATCATTGAGAAAATAAAGGAATTCTCATCATCTCAAATATAGAACAGTATGTCCCCCTTATCCTAATGAAGGAGAGCTGTTTTAACCAGTCAAATCAAGTGGTGAGAAGGTTACCATTACTGAGCATGTCATACTCTGCTGCAGAAGAAAGCAGCATGGTAAGATGACTAACAGGGATGTTATATATGAGCCTCATGAAACACAAATTGCCACAGACAGCATTGGGGATGATTTAGGCCTGGCTCACTTGCATTGGCAGACAGATCATTTAGATGACCTGCCAAATTCCTATCAAAACTTATTTTCTATGATTTTGTAGCAGCAGAGATGGGCACTGTGCTCTGCTGGGGCAGGAAGGTACTTACCTCTCATTAAATGGCACTTAAGATTTTCTTTATAATCCAATTTCAGGACCTCCCAAGCCTATCTTAAAAAGAAACCAACTATCTGCAGTCAATTTTTAAAGGACATCGGATGTCTGCACTAATTTTAATAATCTGGTCCCTCTTCTCTCGCTGTAAGCAAATGCAACTTTGAGAAGTGACCACACCACAGGAGGTTACTTTGTGTAATGTGAAATGTGCAGATGTGTGACTACATGGAACTCCTCCATTCCCAAGTGCTAGTGATGTTGGTTTGCATAAAATGGTCAAATAGATACAGCTCCTTCCCTCATCTGCTTTGCATTTCTCTCCACCTCAGTATCGCCACCATAAGAAGCGTTTACTTCCCAGTCTGTGCATCCTACACACTTTCAGCAGAAACATTTTTCCTTTACAGTTTGCATCTACTACCCACTGGAATTATGGAAATGGTAGGTGCAGATTTAAAGCTAAATTAAGGATAAAAGTCTGAGCATGCAGATCAAGTATCTTTAGAAGCAGAGTAACATTATCTTTCTATTTTTGACAGAATGCAATCCTGTCATTTGAAGAAAAGAAAAAAATCTTAAGAAGTCGAATGTCAGATAAAAGGCACCAAAAAAGCAACCATCTGGCAATTCTAGATAGCATAAGTACATATATACATATGAATTATATTATATATATTTTTACAATGAGTTGTTATAAGAACTGTGCTCAGGTAGAAAGTGACCCATCATCCCCCACAAAATGCACAAATCCAAAGTGAGGAGTGGAAGAGGCTGTGGGGCAGAGAAGGTATGTAGCCTCCCTTAACTACCTTAATGCTTTCTGAGGACCCCATGGGTCACCGATCTGCCCACTCCATACCAGATGTGTTCACGATGGGAATGACTTGGCCAAGAAGCGTTGGCTACACCGCATTTCTCAGCTTGCTCAACCAGGGCTAAGCTGATGAAAAGGGCTGACAGGGAGGTGAGCAGGAATAATCTCTTTCCCAGCTGCATGTCTGCTCTCCAACAGATAACCTCATTTATCTCACCAGCATAAGACCTACTATTGTGGAGAAGACTGACCTTAGATCAGGCAGCTCCTTGGTATGAAAGCCTTTTATTTCATTTTACCTTGGGTAATACAGCAGTAATTCTCACTGACTTCAGCAGTGTGGCTAAGGGCAGGATTTCTCCCTCTCTGATTTCAGAGGTTATCTAAATATCTAACAAACACTGAAAATACTTGGTGTAATACAGTCTCACCTTCATATTTAACATCAAAATCCCAGTTCATCTGTATTATGCTGAATATAGACTGTTTAAGGTGGCAAGATACTATTTTTTATATTTTCCTGGGGGGGGGGGGGTTGAGAAATGTTTGATGTCTACTAGCACCATGCATATGCTACATGTATTGGACAAACTTCACAAGTTACTTGGCCATTAACATATATTTTCATTGTTATAGGTAAAGAGATAAATAGTTGCTTATGTTAAATGCTTAGCATATAACAGCTTCCAGAAGATCAAAATAAAAGGAATGAAAAAGGCTCTCGGAGTCCATGCTGACCACATAGAAAAACCTGAGAGATGGAAACCCCTTGTATCCTACTCTCCTCTCTTACCTCCTAGTTATTTCTTTAGTTTTGAGCAAACAAAGTTGAAGTGTCTCAGTCCAGATGGTGGCATGAAGCTGATCAGAACCATGTTATCTGGATAGGTTTTTCTGGGAGATGATTGGTACACATGGAGATGTACAGCTCTTCCCACTGACCACTGCAGTGTGTGTGTGCAAGCAAGATTTTAATTAATAAACCCTCTAGGTATATAATAGCATCGCAATTAACATTCCTTCTGGGGTGGGAGAGACTTCTGCACAATTTAAAAAATCTGTGAAATAAGGTCCATGAAGAAAGAAGCTGTATCTCAGGTTCAGAGACAGCATCACCACTATATGCTTCCACGGGGAAAAAAGGTGCATAAAATAGCTGCCTATAATGATTGTCGCTCTATAAATGGTCAGAGCCCATATACTGCTTGCTGGAGATTGTGTGGGCAGGTTTATCAAGTTCAGGCCCAGAACAATTGAAGAGGAAATATCTTAAGAAAAGGTTTTTCTTATTGAATTATTTTATACTACAGGCTTTTTTCTTCTATGAGCTCTTTTATTGTCTTTTGGTATATAGCAAATATTTAACACCAAAGGACCGAGCCACCATGCTCATGATTGCCTCTCCAGCAGCAGAAGAGAGATGCCTCTCTGGAGAGGCTGCAGCTTTGACCTGGCAGCCGTTAAGAGTCTTCACGGGAATTATGGTGCAAGTGTAGCCAACACAAGGTAACCTTCAATTTTGAAAGGAGGGATTGGAATGATTTTTCATTTTATTCCTGTGCCGTGAAATTTCTTCCTTATAGCAGACTTCTTGGGAAGTCATTGTTAGTGAGAAAGTGAAGGACAACGGGTCACTCCAGATGTGCCATCATCTACACAGGCACTGCCATATACATGATGAATAGTTCATCATGACTTCTCAAGTTTTGGTAAATGCCAAAAATACCCAAAAAACAGGTCATATTTCTCCATCCTAACTAAAGCTCATGTGGAAGTCCTTCGTATCAGTTTTTCTTATACATCAGGATATCATGAGCAAAGGTCCCTGTTTTTCAGCCATTTGTTTTACATTACACAAGTACTAACACTCCTGAATGCAGAATGGTGCATCAGTTACCAACCAGTTACCAGTGCATGTCAGCAAGAGAAATTAATGCAATCAGGACAAAGAAATTAAATAAATACATTTTATGCTCAGCATATACAGTCTTTATAAATTAGCAACACACCTTCAGTAATAAAAACATATACAAAAAATCTGGGTATAATTTAAGCAATTCCATGTGTATATAAAAGTTTTTGGTTGCTTTTTTTTTTGTAATTCATATCTAGATAGAATATTACTATATGCACATGGCAGGAAAGTTTTATGCAATTAAATTTTGTTGGATGATGCTTGAAATGCATGGTTCACAAAATGGAAAAGGCTTCAAAATGTAGGAAGACTTCCCATGTTGGCAAATCTGAGGCACAGACACAAACCAAAAATTCATAGTTCATGATTGATACAAATGAAAACACGGTTATAATTGAATTAACCCTGAGTTTCCTATAAGCCAAGAAATTAATTGTCTATTTTAGTATTTACTGTGTAATGTGTTTTTATGCCATAAAAATACACTGATGATTTTCTACACCACACGTATGTTTCTGATTGTAAACCAATTGTTCTGTTGCTGCGTGCTGTACATAAGCTAAACCTTGCTGTGAGTGAAATCTCAACCTTACTGAAATCAAAAGCATCAGCTGCTTGAGCTCTGTGGGAGCATGAATTTCATCCTTTACAGATCCTGTTTTACCAGCCTTAATGGCTATGGATGGATCAGGAAGGGGATGCTTGGTACTGCCCCTGTAACACCCATGTCCCCTACAGGAGCTGCAAACACGTGGGGGCTGCTGTTGTCTTTTTAGGTCATTCCCCCAAAGATCTGGGGAGGTTGATGAGAGAGCAATGCTAGAGAAAACAATGCAGTAGTTAAGCCTTGCTCTGACATTTCCTAATGCAGCAGATGCAGGAACATAGAGCCCTGAAGAGGGTTTTCACATACCCTCAAAAGTTTGACCTACTCTTGTCCTGGTGGGATCCATGTTGAGATAGGTGCCAGTCAATCACCCTTTCTTAATTTATGTCTTGCACAGGAGCATTTTAGATGCAATTTCTTTGGTATAGAACAGAGCATTCGGCAAATTTTGGCTTTGTGAGAGGCTGATTTTAATTTTTGCAATTAAAGTCAGACTCATTTTAAAACCATTGGAATGTCTTCTCTTGAGATATTCAGATATAAACAAACACCAAACCACTGGTTCTTAAACAGTTGAATAACCCTCACACCATTAAGAGTTTACTTAAAGTCTCTGACAGCTATGAGCTAGTAGCACAATAGCATTAAAGGTTACAGAAATATCTGTTAAAATCAAGAAAAAAATTGTGGTTAAGGCACTGGACTGCATGGACTTGGCAAACTTACGTTTGGGTCATGTCCCTGCCACAGACTTACTGTGTGGTCCTGAGAAAATGATTGCAAACAAAGTGCCAGACTCACTGAATCCGCTGAAACTTCCACTTACAGATTTAGGCTCTTACACCCAAAATTTAGACTTTACTCCAAGCATGTTTTCATTGATAAAAATTCTCAACCTGTCAGACCATTTTATTGTAGACGGACAACTGTAGACATGTATTGTAGACATCTAAGCTGTCTGTAATCTGTCTCTAAGTCCAAAGTTCCCCACAAGACAATGGTCAGTGGGGAAAAGCTGTCCTTTCCTCCCTGCAAACAATGAATTCCTCAGTGATTGATCTGGCTCTCTGCTCTCTGACAGGAATTTTGTACCAAAAATTTTTTGTACCAAAATTTTGTACTTTGCAGTAGTGTTCAGCCATGAGCACTAATTAATTTCTTCCTTCTGGGTAGTGAATTCTTTAAAATATTTAAAACATTTTAAAGACTCAGAAGGAACAGTTCAACAATTGCTTCTGAGAAAGCCCTGTCTTAGGGAACTTTCTAGCATGCTGTGATACAGAGACCACATACATGCATATATTTAAAAATTCACATATAATGCAAAATACCTACATAGACTCTACACCTGTAGCTCCAGTCATCTGACTGTGGTTCAAGTTATGCAATTTCAAGTGTTGCTGGGCAGGAAGGGGATTCAGCTCCTACACTTGATGCTGCTGCAATTCATTTGCTGAAAGGTGGCTGTTAGGCTGAGGCACAGCTGGTGTGCAGAAGGGCTGGATATATTGCACACATTTTTAAATGTCCATGTCTGAATCTGAACCCTTCACCATGAATGAGGCCCATCTACATATAAATGTTTAAAAAAAAATTGCATATTAAATGCATGCAATACATACAGTATTATCTTCAGTCTTTGCTAGCAACCTTTTTATGTTCATTTTCTCTGTTTCTGCTGTAAAATTGCCTCTCTCTGGTCAAGAAGACAATATTGAAAACCACTGTGCGCACCACTGGTGACAAAATTACCAAGAAAGTTAAAATCTCCTTTGTATCATCTGATAAACACACCTCTGTTGGTACAAGAGCAAAACGGACACGGTCAAGGCATTCCTGCAGTGTGTGTGAATGTCAGGATCCCTCAGAAAGAAAAAGCCCAAGAGGCCTTTCCCAGATGGGTTCAAAAATATCAGCTCCTCAGAACAATCTAATTTTGGCAGAGGTGTTTATCAATCTTCCAGGAGAGACCTGGTTCTGATGCAGTGTTTCACACTAGATGAAGCACCACCAATGAGAAATATACTTAAAAAACGGTAGGCAATTTTACCTGCTGGGGCACCTTGGTGTTCAAACGCCTCCTAAGAATATTTTCATTCAGCCAAGGTGCAAAGCCTTTCAGTGGCACCTCCCAAATATAGTTGCATTTGCTATTCTGCTCAGTGAATTAAAAAGATGCTCAGGAGAGGCTGGAGCATTGCTACACATCAGGTTCCTTGGGCTGGCAAATGTACCTCACAGATATATGCTTTCTTGGCATCAAGTATGTGTTTAATGGAACCTTCTGCACCTAAAGAGTATCTGCAAAGAAATAGGGGGAAAACTTTTTTTTTTTTCATATTCTTTGGACAAGTTACAAGATTGATGGACTTCTCTTAGCAGTTACCTGTGTTAGAAATAGAAAGTCTTCCTCATTTGAGGGGCAGATGGTCCCAGAGGGTTCTGAGTGTCTGTCTTAGGAGGTACTTTAAGGACATTAGACAAACTCAGAACTGATAGAGATGTACCTAGCTGTTGTCTTTGATAATATTGTGATAACAAATAATTGCTTGTTAACGATATTCCATTTTCAGTGGGGAAACTCTCCTCCAAGCTTCAAACATTTACTTGTCTTCTGGAGGGTTGCTTATTTCTCCTGGCACTAAAACATTCATAATATTGCCCATGAAAATAGACTTCATCCCTATGGATATTTTTCCATAACGTTGCTAGTAGTTCAGATTTGAAATGCAGAAAAATGGTGTGTGTCCATGCAGTTTAAAAGCAACAGCCAAAGATGATTGCTCCATTTCCAAATTGAAAACCACTCTGCTTCACAGAGTTTTGTACGTTTCTCTGTTGTTTTCGAATATTGCTCTGAGATTCTTCTCTGTTGTGAGACATTAGTGACTTTCACAAATGGCTTTTGAGTGTGAATGGATTGGCAAAAAAACCAAAACACCAGACATTTTTGCTCATATGGATTTCAAGGACACAGGTAAGAGGTGGTTTGTATTCAGACTGTGTGATTGAGACATGCAGAATGGACATGAAGTCTTTTACATGTTACAGCAAGAGAGAAAACCTAGCTATTCAAAGGTATTTTAGTACCATGAATTTCTAAAATTCATTTAAGGATGGGCTCAAGTTTAGAAAATTGTCCTCCTGGCTCTGTTAGGTCAAATATCTGTACTTTTATTTGTTCTGCTAAGTATCCCCCAGTTTAACAATTCCATAAAGCACAGCATGGAAAAGGTTATGTCAGAGTAATAATCTCCAAACCAAGATCTTGTCCTGTATCAAAAATAGCATGGCCAGCAGGAGCAGGGAAGTGATCCTTCCCCTGTACTCTGCATTGGTGAGGCCACACCGTGAGTATTGTGTTCAGTTCTGGGCCCCTCAGTTCAGAAAGGATATTGAGGTGCTGGAGCGGGTCCAGAGAAGAGCAACAAGGCTGGTGAAGGGACTGGAGTATAAGTCCTATGGGGAGAGGCTGAGGGAGCTGGGGTTGTTTAGCCTGGAGAAGAGGAGGCTCAGAGGTGACCTCATCACCATCTATAACTACCTGAAGGGAAGTTCTAGCCAGGTGGGGGTTGGTCTCTTCTCTCAGGCACTCAGCAATAGGACAACGGGGCACGGGCTTAAGCTCCGCCAGGGGAAATTTAAGTTGGATATCAGGAGAAAATTCTTTACAGAGAGAGTAATCAGGCATTGGAATGGGCTGCCCAGAGAGGTGGTGGATTCACCATCCCTGGAGATCTTTAAACGCAGATTGGACGTGGCACTGAGTGCCATGATCTAGTAAATGGACTGGATTTGGACCAAGGGTTGGACTCCATGATCTCGGAGGTCTTTTCCAACCCAGTCGATTCTATGATTCTATTCTATGATTCTATGATCTGATCCTTAATGGTGTAGGAGCAAGGTTGTGAATACTTCCGCAAGTCTAAAATTAACCCTCCAAATAATCTGCCATAGCAGAAGGATTCATAATACATCAGTACCTCTATTGTGACTGCAGCCATTGCCCTGTGCCCGCAAACAGCCACTTTATTTCTCCTAAAAGCCAAAATTCTTCCTTGTCATGAAAGCCTGGAAAAATTCCCACTGCCTTCATGCTGGAAAGTCTCTATCCTTTTGACATTCTCAGGCTAATTTAACATGAAATGGATGGGACATTCTAGCTCTGATGGAGAGTCTGTTTAGTCCTTTGCTGGCAAGAACCAGGGCAGTAGAAGTCTTGGTTAATCTTCATCAGCTTCCTTTGGGTTTGGATTCTGTCTCCACTGTTCGTGCGTTAATTGTGAGAGATTCAGAATAGATGCAGACTAAGAGCAATTTTCCTCTACTTTTCTATTTTCTCAAAACCAGGTTGTGTTGGATGCAGCACCTTGGAAAATACATCTGAAGTCAACAGAGTTGTGCTATTTTTGCTGCACTTCAAAAAACACAGCTCATTGGATTTCTTGGGAAACATATCTGAGTAAATAATAAAGCCAAGTTTCAGTGTGGTCAAATTAGAAGCATCTGCAACATTAAACCATAATTTCCAAGATGGAAACTACAATAGGCAAAACACAGTGTTACAGCCGACACTAAGAAGAAACTGGGATTAAAGAGGAGCCATGGTGAAATATGGGGGTAGAATATAGGTGTTCTAGTTGCACTTTTGTACAGAACTCAAAATGCAAAATTCATAACACAATCCCACTTTGGACATCTTTTCTTATAGCATAATTTTTCCTCTCTTCATGTCTATCTCTCAGACAACTGCCATTGTCATCCTAATTCAACCAACTGGTTTCAAAGTGTCAGGATTTCTGGAGACCATGCACATGAGCAGGGTCACCTTGCTTCTTGGATTCCTTGTTAAGAGCATATTCTTATTTGCTTCATTTTTTTTTCCCCTGATATTGAAAGAAGGCATAGACAGTGGAGGAACTGTGTCTTCCTGTTGACTTGGTTCTGGTTTCAGGTTTTCACAGCTCTCAGGGGAGGTTTCGGTGTGGGGGTTTGGTTGTTATTTCTTCACTGGTGATGATTCTGGTCTCACACACCCATAGGGCAAAATGTCAAAGACAAAAAGTTTCCCTCACTACCCAGACAACACAGATTACAGTGACTGGGGAAAAAAAGAAATTATTTAAAAAAAAAATTGGTGGGGATGTATATGAAATTCCTCTGAGCTACAAGGAATTTTCTTTGGAGACGGTACAAGGTCCTTTAATTACGGCACCACAAAACAAGAAAGAAACTCTATTGTGAAGAACTTCTCTAGCTTTTCTAGCTCTAAAATGTGTGTTGTGGGTCACACATGTTATAAGGTTACTTTCTTTCTTAGGCTTGTCAGGGTCTCATAAAAGGAGCACCAACACCACTTTACTTTATGATGCACAGGCCATGCAGAAGTCATTATCAATCTGCATGAAGCTGAGAAAACCTCCCTGAGCCAAAAATAGGGGGATTTGCAAGGTTATAATTTTTCTGACAATCCGACTGTAACTGAATATATACAAGTTAACACATTTGAATTTATCTACCTTTAAAAAAACTTGGCATCGAAATGGAATATATTTCCTATTCAAAAGGCCAGGCTTGAAGAGCTTTCAAATCACACTAGCATCACTGCTGTCCAGAAATAATTTGGCTGCATGAAAATAGCGTTGATAAAACATGTGTTGATCTGTTTTTATTTTATTTGAGTTAGAAATATCTCTAAAGAATCCAAACAACATTTTTATGCATCCAGACTTCTTTAGCTAAGTTATTGATATTTTTTCTACTGATGGTTAGTAAGAAAAGAAAATCATGAAATTTTTTGTACTCCTCCCAAACACAAGTAGGACAGTGTCCTTTACTGCTCATAGCTATCTTTCAGGTTCTGTTTAAGCTGATTGAGACAATAATAGTCTTTATTATGATTATTACTTATTTGTTTTCATTGCCAAAAATCCTAGGCAATGGCTAGAAGTGCTGTTTCCTGGGTATAGCAAGGCAAAGTCAACAGGAGAGTCTACTCCCTGAAGAGCTCAGGAGTCTGCCCACAGGCACTGTTTTCACAGCTCATGCTGAAATTACACAGAGTAGGTGAGCAAAGGGCTGATGCCTGGGTATGGGGCACTTCATACTTTGAGGAAGGAACACTGGGAATTCATTCTGCAAAGTGCAGAAGCAATGCAAATCAAAAAATGTATATGTTTTCTTACAAATATATATATATTTACATGTAAATGTGTGTACATTTTAATACTTGAACAAATTTCATTAAGGCCGCATGCAAGCTATTCTCTACGTGCACCCCAAGGGTAATGGGTGTGTTTGGAGCAGGCAAAGTAACCAGGAGGCAAACAGGCTGCCATGCAGCCAACTACCCTCACAATGAACAAAGGGGTTTGGGTTGACTAAAATAGTATTATGACGTAGTGAAGCTTTTTTCTTTTTTGAATGGCAATAACTATCTGGGAGAGGGGGTTGTTTGTTTTGGTTGTTTTTGTTTGGGGCTGTTCTTACCTGTCCTGCACCAGGGGTTCAGGGAGCTCTCAGTCCCTGCAGCGGAAGGAGGAGAGCCTCGCCTGTAGCCACTCCCACCCCACCCTGCACTTGCTGTTTTTCCACCTGATGTGATTTATTTTACAAAAGTGCCAGCAGAGGTTAACACTTCGTTAACAAATTCCACTTTTTCTTTAAGAACTATTTTTGTTATTTTCAAGATCTCTCACTTCCTAATTAATTCTTCTGTCATCTTTTTTTTCACAGTGCCTCAGCCAGCAGAGTATAGTCTTTAATACATTGAACAACATCGTATTTTTGTCTTAGGGCTTCTGGTATATTGGATATTTAATTCCAGTTTGTGTTAATCTAGTCCACCCTCCTCTTTGGCAAGATTCTTTTCTGGGAATAATAGCATTTGTTACTAAGCAGACTAATAGCAATTTACAAAAGTATCTGAAGTGTTTCCTCTTGTCCCTCTACCTGCTCGATAGCCACTTCTAAATACCCCGTTAGAATCATAGTACTTTGACTATCTTCTCTAACTATAAATAAATAGATAAATTGCAAATTCAAAAAACATTTACTTTTCTTCCTGTGTCTATCTCGGCCATTTGATAAATTTGGTGCAGTGAGGAGATGTGAAGTGCCATGTGGGAAAGGAGGGGGAAAAGGAAGACACCAGCATTGGCTTTGTTTCCAGAGAAAATGCATAATGGATCCACTTCTTGTGCTTAATTTCTTTCATAGTGAATGATGAAGTGGGGAACAACCTTCTTCAGTTATGGTCAGGAAGAGAAAAACACACTTCACACCATTGGACCAATGGGGAGTGGCAGCAAGAGAAGGGCTGATACCACCTGCGAAAGAGAAGATGTGCTCGCAGAAGATGAGCATGGAGAAAAATGTATGGTAAATTGAAACTTCTACTTCTGTTGAGGCACTTTGGTGTTTAATACTCTAATCCTCACAGTCAGCTTTTGAAGATGTTTCATACCCTCATCATATGGGTTGTGTAGAGAAGGGGAGTTTTGCAGGCTTTCAGCACTGAAAAACCATGTAGCACCACCTGTTACATGATCATCTGGAAGTTATGGTAAAAATCTAGCAGAAAGGACTTGGAAACAAGTTTTTCTCCCTGAAAACAAAATGTATCATTTCTCAAAGCCTATTTTTTGATTTCTTGTCCACTTGAAGACCCCAACCAGCCACTCATTCTCCATTTCCCACTATCAAAAAGTCTGAACGCTGTCTAGGTTGATTTCTAACATAAATGTTCTACAGTTCATTGCAAAAGGCCTCAGTCCCCAGAATTTCACCACAATGTGAAGACTTCATCAATTTTTCTAGTTACAGATCTTTTGGTTATACCTTCAGATCTATGGTTCCAAACAATTATGACTGTCAATCTCTGCAAAAGAGGCCTCAGAGATGAAAAATTATTGGTTTCTATAACAGCGATGCATAGGAATTTTGCATTGCTGCAACTGATGATTGAAATTGTCAGGATCTATCATGGCTGGAAGGCTGAGACTCAATCTGAATGATCCTCTTAATTATCCGCTTCCTTAACTGGCTGTCTGCAGTTTGCTTGTGTTTCCATTTTCAGGAGTTTTAGTAATATATTCTAGGAAGATCCAAAACCCACTTGATTGAAACATGTGTCCCTGTAACAACCGTGTTATAAATTCACTGAAGATTCAGAACAGACTGATAGGACCAAAATTAGTTCAGCTTCCAAGCACTGAAACCAAGAAGATTGCTGGAAGGGCTCTTGCAATTATTATTTCCATGTAGTTTATCTCTCCCAATGGCTGATACAGAAATATATCCTTTTCCTGGTCACCATTAAATCAAACCACTATCAATTTCATGTCTCAGGCTAAGTTGCAAGAACTGTCTCTGATTTAGGGACAGTACACTTCAGGCCTAAAAATGATCGTCAATGCTCTAAGTGATGCATGGGATAAAAGTGTATTCTATGAATTTTCTGTCAAATGAGGTTCAAGAACACCGAAGCTATGTATAACTGTTGTTTTCTTTCAGTCACTTAGCCAGATGTATCAATAACATAAAACAAGTAATTTTAGAAACAAAAATCTCTACACATTGTGTAGCATATGCTAAGAGAAAATCATATCCTATGAACATATTTTCAATCATTTTACCAAACTAGAAAACTCTTAATACTATGTAAAAAGGCTAATACGATAATTATTTTGTTTATATATGCTTCAAATCTCTATGATTTCGAAAAAAACCCTCATCATTTCATAAAGATAAACAGTGGCAACTACTTTTATTCAGAAATCTTTCAAAGGAAGCCGATAAACAGTATTTTATGCTTGGTAACAAAACACACAATATTTTCCACAAAAATGTACTCACCATGAAAATAAACTAAAAATGAAAATTCTTGTATGATTGCCTTGTGTAAATAAAGGAAAAATATTTAGGTCTTAGAAAGGCAGGAACAGGAAGGGTTTTTTTTCAATGAGTTATTAGTTACTTTGGATTACTGCAGTTAGGATTTCCAGACTTGGATTTTACCTTGAAGGAGCTACAGCTTTCATAGGTCAAATTCTCAACAGTCTGGGTTGGGTACATCTGCTCTGAAGGTGTCTCAAGGAAGATGTAATAAAATATAATATAACATAATATAATGAAATATAATACAATATGTCAATATACCATACATTATATAGTATTATCATGTATTGTAATAGCATAATATGTAACATACTACAATAGTATATCATTTGGGACAAACATTTGCAAATTCAGTGGAAACAACCCTCATCAAATTCCAGCAAGAATTTCACTTTGGAGAATGATACCCAAAGAGGGGAGCTAGGGTAAGGTAAAGGAGAGAACTGCACAGTAAGTCACCAGCCATGCTACCAAGGGAGAGTAACTCAGAGCGAGAATCAGCATTTCCTCCAGAATCATGGAATCGTAGAATGGTTGGGGTTGGAAGGGACCTTAAAGATGACCTGGTTCCAACCTCCCTGACATGGGAAAGGACATCTTTCACTAGACCAGGTTGTTCAGGGCCTTATCCACCCTGGCCTTGAGCACTTCCAGTGATGGGATATCCGCAACTTCTATGGACAATCCGTTGTAGGGTCTCACCATCCTTGCAGTGAAGAATTTCTTCCAACTACATAATCTAAACTTACCTGCTTTCAGTTTAAAGCCATTTCTCCTTGTTCTACCACTAAATGCACTTGTAAAAAGTCCCTCTCCAGCAATCTTGTGGGCCCCCTTTAGCTATTGGAAGGCTACAATACGATCTCCCTGGAACCTTCTCTTCTCAGGCTGAAAAACCTCAGTTCTCTCAACCTCTCTTAATAGGAGAAGTGCTCTAGCTCTCTGCTCACCTTCATGGCCCTCCTCTGGGCTTGCTCCAAAAAATCCATGTCCTTCTATGCTGGTGGCCCCAGCTGAACACTGGGCAAAATAGGGCAGAGCCACTCTCCCCCAGGCCTCCCTGCCTAATTAGCTGGCTCAACAAGCTGACAACATTCACAGCAGCTCCCTGCTCACGTCCTTGCTTTGCTGCATGCGGGGCAAGTGTATCCATGAGAAATTTCTGTGCTGTTCCTGAGAAGGTGGAAATAAGCACTAGCACTTCACTTGATTGCTGAACCCTGGAGGGCTTTACTGCCTTATGTAAGGCTTCTGGTTGCCATCAGAGAAAAGCACCACAAATGAGATTGGAGAGGAAAAAAATCTGTACAGCAATTTTTATGAGGAAATGAAAACACACATAAAAATTAAAGTATTTTATTTCACGGGCACAGCCTCAAAGTGGTGAGTCGGCAGAACAGGAAGCAGACATGTTGTAAAACAATCTGGGATAAATTGCTCAGAGAAAAGGAATCAACTCCAAACACACGAAGAGGAGTGTTTTGTCCAAGCCACTTTCCCTTTGCCTGTACCCATCTGGGTCTTTGGAGATGAACTGCCTCAGCTGGACTCCTGTTTTCCAACGACCTGAGCAAGGACACAGTATTTGTATATTCAACATGGTTGAGAGGAGATGGTTCGATTAGGATCCAACCTCTACAACTGTACTGCAATGCACTGAGTTCAGTTTGAGGGGAAAAACAGGAGCTTGGATAGCTGCACTCCACCTGAGATGAAATATCTCATAGGAACTCAAAGCTTCATTAGAACAAAGCAGAGTAAGCAGATTCCTGACTCATTCCAACGCATATGACAGCAAGGAGCACAGTTACCTGGAGGATGGTTGGACTGATGTATACCACCTAAAGTAGTACAGCAGAGAGGACAGACAGGGGCTGACTCAAAGTGGGTGCGAAGCTGGAATCACATCCCATCTGGGGACATGGAAAAGCAGCTTGTGTGCAAGGTTGCACAACCCACCAAAACTGCTTTCTGGTCACAGAGGTAGCTCGGACTGTGACGTTGTGTTTTATGAACAAGACAGTTCATCTTTGAATGACAGCAGTTGTTCCCATCCCTGCTGATCCATACACAATGTGTGTAGTGCCAGCTAGTCCATGGTAAAAGTGGAGGATTCTAAAATTTGGTGGGATAGATAGGAAGCAGCAGGAAAAGCAAGGTAAGTTATCTTTACTGTAGGAGTAAGAGCTCTGAGTCTCAGCAGAGATGCACAGTGCCACAAGAAGTGGCAGCAGTGGCAAACTCCAGCCCTTGGCTCTGGCTCACGTGCAGCCTTTGGCCATTTGGCAGCTGCTGCAGAGACAAGTAGGGAAGCAGAGCCTGGCACCCCCTGCCTCAGCCCTAGTATCGCCTGCTTCAGAGACAGGAATGATAGAGGCAGAGGAAAATGTTTGATCTTTTACCCAGTAGGCTGCAAAGCTGTCCAGAGCGAAGAGGTCCCTGCTGGGGATTTAGTGAGGTCCAGAAGCCTGTTGTGCCACCTCAGCAAAGTTGCTTAAATCTAAGGTTTCAAGGAGTAAGTAATAAAAGTAACAGGCTCTCTGGATTCACTAAACAATACTTAATACTTCAAATCTCACCTTGCTGTTGCAGCTTTTTGCAGCTTTATTTGAGAAATACATACCATCTGTTGTCTGACAGCAGGTAAGAGACATCTGTGAGGTGTAATGTCCCCACAGGACCCCAGCAGCTTTTCTTGAAATCTCCAGAGATCTCTTCAATATACCTAGAACAAATATCTCCTCATAAACCTGACAAGGTTTTGGGGGCCAGCAACACAGAGGGGGCTCTTTGTGCAGCAGTGCAAGCAGGAAACCAGATGGATGAGAGGATCAAACTGTCAGTGCAGGTTTCTGTTGCAGACACGGCAAGAACAGCTACATGGGGATGTTACTGCATAGTATACACTACCCTGTCTTCAGCAGAACAGGTTTAAGTCTGCTTTTGCAGCTGTCTGATTTTCTTTTTATCAAAGAGAAGCAGAACCTTTGTGCCTGCTTCTGAGGCTATTTAACATTACTTCAAGAGCTCAATTATTCTTAATAAAATCTTGACAATTTTTCTCCTGCCTTTAAGACAAATGAACAAGTAATCCCTCAATAAAGACATAATGAAAGCAGAGAAAAACATACATTCTTGGATGTTTCATTTGGCTGAACACTGAGGGGGCTTAAGAGTAATGCAAAGGCAGGAGTCTTACTAAGCAGAATTAGCCCCTTTACTTGCAACACAAAAATCCACTAGATTAAGCACTAAATATTAGTGTTCATTAGTGTTAGAAAGAAGCAATGATAATGAGAGTTCTCTAACAAGTTTGCTGAAGCTCTTGCTGTTCCATTTCAGTCCCAGAGCGGTGACTAACGAAAGCACCAGACAAACAAGCAGTGAAGTCCCTGGTATAGCTGCTTCTGCAGCAGCATCCCCTGCTGTTTCCTTCTGATCTGCTTGAAGATAATATAGCCATGTTCAGCCTCAGTTGTAGTCAGGACCATAGGTTTTCCTAAAGAAAAGGGGTGCTGGTGCAGGAGCACCAGAGTGGGCTGGGACGAAGCACCAAGTGGGGGACAACCCCTGTGGAAATTGAAAAAAATTACTTTTTACGTCAGCTTCATATCCAAATGCCCATTTTATTCCTTTTTGTTATAGCATACATCAGAAAATAATATATCTTCTGGTGCCTGTGTAAGGAGCACACCACACCAGGACAAACAGCCTTAATAACTATTCCATAACCAATAGGATAAATGAAAACAGAAGGGCATTTTAAGGACAAGTTATAGTTTTCCCTGAAGCTTTACAAATTTGATACGCTTCACAAAAGTTACCAAGAATTGAGAAAGTTTACTGTCTTTGGATCATTTATAGATAAACTTGATGACAAGGTGTAGGAAAAATGTTTGTTTCCTGACGCACAATCAGCCAAGTGGACACACCCTTAGGACTGAAACACTCTGCAAGTACAGAACTACATTGCTTTTGGATCTAATACATCCTCAAGCAAAAATCAGCTTTTTATTTTTCCATTGCCTTCAAAGAATATCTTAATAGTCAGAATCTGGCAATTTTAATTAATGAGATGAAGAGAAAAAGCTGTTGATTTTGTCTCCAAAAAATGGTTCTGTTACTGAATCAGTGTGGAAAGTCATTTCAGACTGTAGTACAAAGGCCTGGTATGTTTGCCAGCTCTGATCAAGATTGATGGCTCCAGCAACAAGCAGCACGAGGGGACACCTTCCAGCTTCCTGAGCTGTTAAACCCTGTGAAGGCTGTTCTCTTGGTGCAGCAAGACCATAAGGAAAATGACAGAGCTACAGTCTTTTAGCTAAATAATACTTATGTTATTTACCTAAAAAGAAAAAAAGGTAGTTGATGAAAAAGACTTCAAAAGCCTGAATTCTTCCTGGGAACACTCATCCCATTTAGTTCATCATCCAATGTGCCTGAAGCCACAGGTTTGAAAACTGTTCTGGCCACAGTAAATGAGAAGGTACTCATTTAACAGTTTGATTCAGATAAATAACGTAGTGGCCCTTACACATTTTATTTTTTCTGTGTGAAGTTTAGCTAAGTGCTTTCCCAAGTGCTTCAATGAATTGAGGCCCTAATTATTATTTTTCAAAATACAGTAGTTGTACTGTAAAATGTGCTAACTTTCCCTGCCTAGAGGCAAATGAAAGAAATTGCTGTTGTTCATGTCCTGAAGTCTATCAAGGAGGGACTAAGTTCTCCCTGACTTCAGCAGTTGCCCTGTGTCACCTTTAAGATTGGGGTACAGTAGATATGGTTCATGGAAAATGTTCCCAAAATTAACAGAAAAAAAATAATATTTAATAAACAGGCAAAGACCTCTGGAATTGTCCAAAGATGATGCTGGAAATCTACAGGGACTCTGCTAAAAATAAAGAGATTTTTTTTTACAGTATTAGTCCTCTGAATTTTTTTCTTAATCATCCTATTGTCACGAGCTATTTGGTGAAATGAGAGAAAATTTACTTTATCTAACTGATATCTGCAGAGCAGAAATGCTATATAACAACAAGGAAATATAAATCATGCAACTGCCTTACCCTAGCAAATGTTTTTCCTATAAAAAATAGGTTGAAAGTTTGAAATTTGATGTGAAAAGCAATATTTACTAATTTCATTTTCTCACCCTATTTTGAAGGCTTTAAGGGAATAATTAGTTTTTAATGTATGCGAAAAGAAATCTCAGGTGGTCCTAATTTGTTAGGAGAAATCTTTTACTGTTCCATCTATCTCAGGGCCAACTAATGCATTTTCTAATTTTCCATCAGATCTGCCTTCCTCTCATTGGCTCCATCACTTAAACTGGGAATATCCTAAAGATGATAATTATTTGTTTATAACACTTTCTTCCTGAGGGCTGCCGTTCAACAGGACACCCACTCTAGGTTGGACTTCTCTAATGCAGCAGCTCATTTCTGTGCACACGTGGCCAGAGGAAAGTAAGAAGCTACCTGTGCTGTTCCCTGTCTCTCAGGGCTGATAGAGGACACCCTTCCTACCTGCCTGTCTCAGATATGAAGTTAAATTTTGTGCCCTTATTCACAATGTGCCATGCCTGACCCATCAGCAGTCCCATTTGAGAAGGCAACAACAAATTGGGACCAAGGTGTGACTACTTCCAGGTTGCCATCATTGTGTCTGCTCTGTATGTCTTCTTATGTTTCTTGCCCTTTCCCTGCTTCTTCTGCCGTTTCTGTACACACAGTGATATACGCAGAGTAAAATAACACAAAATATAAATTGTCTTTATAGTCAATGTCAGGATTCCTGGAGGAATCTATTCAGTCAGTTGCTTGAGCCCCTGCTTAGGCCTGCATGAAGCTAAGCTTTCTCATGATTACAGTTATTGCTAAATGAGGTATTTAATGGTCCCATCATTTGTCCTGGAAGTCATTTGTCACACCTAGCAGCTTCAGTGAAGTAGTTTAAATTATTATCCTATAGTAAAATACTATTTTTTAAAAAGAAAGTTTCAAAATAAAATACAGGAGGATATAGAGGGATTCAAAAAGTGACAGTGGCATATGTTACTTTTTAACTGGGCATACAAACATAGGATGCCATGTTTGGTATCATATGCACTTTGTTCATCTAAAAATCTCAAAGTCCTGAAATTGCAATTTAAGGATTGGCACATGAAAACAGCAGTTATCAAAGATGACAATAACTTGCAGATACTGGTGGATTAAAAATGTCACTGCTAAAGCAATTCCACGGAAAGATCTGTGAATTTTTTTCTGTAAAATCTCCTGTTTGTTTAAAGCCCAAACTGAGGTCTAGAAAAAGAAAGCAGCTCTACTATTCATTGCACAAGTCATACCTAGCACTAAATTATATGCCTTAGTATACCCTGGTCAGGTGCTGCACCTCCAGAAAGGTATGGATTTTCTGTATGTTCCATGTTCCTGTGCCAGTGGCAGTCAGACATCCCACTTGTGTTGGATCTCTGAGGTAACACAGATCCCTCTGATGACACATCGGATTGATGCCTTTTCAGTCATACATTTCTTTCTATTCTGTCCGCAACTTCCTTCTTGTGATACAGACTGACCTCAGCCTTCTACTGTACTGTTTCACACGAAGCACCTCCGTTTTATGCCCATACTCTGCCCCTATGGTGAAGTGACTATAGGGCACAGTTCTGCCCATGGTGCAGAGGTGGACTTCTAGCAGTGTCTGCTTAGAAAAACACTTCCACAAGGTGCTTAAGTGTGAGATCTATAGTCAGAAATGGTGACTAGGCTGTAGTAAAAGGACTGTATACAAAGAATGAACTTAGTCAACAAGGCTCCCAATGTTCCTAGGAGCCTGCCTGCCTCCAGAAAAATCTGAGTGGTGACAGTTCTCCCATCAAAGCACATACCTTTACTCTGTGCATCACAAAGTACATAAGTATTCCCAAGTTATGTTTGTCCTCTGCTCTGTACTGTCCACTTGCTATTGAATCAAGCCAAGCAGCTAAGCTCTTTCATTTTTCTCCTTAATAGAGTTTCTTTAACAGATGTTTTATCTTACCTGCTGTTCCATTGTTTTATAATGCTGTTATAAATTATTATTTTTTACAATTGTTATTGTTTCTGTGTTGTTCTGCTGCATAGGTGTCATGAGAAGTCACTGTTCTCAGCACTTTAGAAAAGCAAGTACAGACAGATGGGAAGTTCAGGAAAGCAGGGAGACAGTGCTGGTCACCATGACAGACACTAGTCTTGGCACATCAGGAACTTCGTAAGTTTCTTATGTTTTGAAAATGTCAAAGCAAAGGAAAGAATTTTAGGGAGTGATTTGCAGAAAAGCAGCGTGGTCAGCAGGAGGATGTTATTGATAAGCCATTTTTCCCCAGACCTGAGACACAGAATAGGAGAAAGCACAAAGATGGTGATTTGCAAAGCAGTCAATATGAGGAGGACAGCTGACATTTTGAGCAAGATATAGGCCATGGTGAATTTCTTGGGCTCAAAGGGAAAACAGGCAACTCAGATTTGATATTTTAGAGGACTGGGGAGCAACAAAGGATGGAGAGAGAGAAGTTGCCTGCTCACTGCAGACTCTCCATGCAGCCCATTGCATATGTCACTGGTTGGTACCAGAGATAAAGTCTAGGAGAGAGCTTATACAGGTCTCATTTTCCACATACCCTGTCCCAACTCACATAGCTACACTGACTGAAGTCTGCAGTGAGGATACAACTTACACAACAGACAAGTAGGCAGTTTCCTGGAGAGCTCTGCTGAAAGGATAAAGGGATTTAATGAAAAAACCCATTGCTGTTGTGGTTTGACATGGGTTAGCATAGCTACAGACTGCACTGGCAGCACAAGAGTACAGTGCGTGCAGTGATAATACTCTCCTGGACATTTCTACATGCACTAGTTTCCATATGAGGCTGGTGCACACCATTGAGACTCTTTACTGTCAGAGAAACACAGTAATAACCTGTAGAAACACCATGTGAAACCAGAGTGAACCCAGCACTGTGGTGGGGAGCCATGAAATAACACAGTGCCTGAGAGCCAGCAATCCTTGCCAGCTCTCATACCATAGTGATTTATGCAGAAGTTTTCTAGAAGTATTTTTCCCTGATATTTAATCATAAGGTAGCCCTGAGGTTTCAAAAGCATTAAAACCTCTTGGAAAAAGCACTTTCTCTTTTTGGTTATTTTCACTTAGAGTAGCTAAATACTTACCTATCAGGCTTTTTAATCTAGTACCTCAAGGGCAGTTTAGTAAGAGTTGTGTATAATTAGTAGGTCTTAATATTGCTAATAAGCTTAATGTGCAACACTCTGCATATCCTTTAGCTCATAGAATAACAACTTAGTTAACTTTGTCAACTATAATGTCTAGTCGCCTCTGTTCTCATCAGTTTATACCAATAAAACATACAAATGAATTTGAACTAGACAATATTCCATTTTTGAGCTGGGAGAGATTGAGTTTCAATTAAGATCATCCCTTACCAGCCTTACTTCTCCGCACACAGTCCTGTAAGTAAAGAGAACAACATCATAAAATATCAAAATCACAAATATTAGACCTTCCACTGAAGTTATAAGTCTGGCATAAAATTTTCATTTGACTGATTTGAGGACATTTTTCCTTTTAAGATCTCCTGGACCTGTAAAACAACTGTAAAGTTTCTTTGGAAGTGTTCCAGAAAACAGCAGACACATCTTTGGTAAGTTCACCCAGAAGCTCATTAGTTTTCTCTGTCATTCTCAGCTCCATGACAAGAAAGATCTGAGCCTGCCAGTGTTCTCAAACAGCTTTTACCGGTCGTTTGATTCAAAATTTGGCTGCATGTTCAAGATGCTTGTTCCAGCTCTCACTGGTTCATGTTTCATTATCATAGCACAGGACAGTCTTCAAAGACACACAGATCTGCAAACAACCCAAATCTCTGTGCAGCTTTCATGCCAAGGAGAGTCTCAGCTCCAACAGCATAAGCCCTTAGATTTCTAATTTTGTTAATCAGTTGTTAACAGTTTCAGGTCTGAGTGAAAATAATTTATGTCCACAGAGAATGGCCCCACAATGGCAGCAGTACTGTTTGGAGCAGCAGTGCTGCAGTATTGTCAATATTTGAAAAAGTGTGACAGATCAGAGCAGACAGAACTTGTGGATCCATAAAAGGCTGAGCTTATCGTTAGTGCACAAATTAAGTCTGGTATAAGTTATGAATTTTATCACTCAGGCAGTTTCTTCATTCCATTTTTTTCATTAACATTTGTAGCAACTATGAATGTTATGACTCATAAAAATTGTCAATTACTTTTATTGCAGTGGGTTGAAAATTTAATAGTTTTGAAATAATGACAGAAATATTTCTATTTACAATATGAACCTCACTGTCTGCAAAACTGTGCAATTTAGTGTTCTATGTAAACACATCATGTAGTTCTTTAAATGACAATACATTAGCATTTCTTCAGGTATAATAAAATATGAAATAAGGAATATATTATTGAGTAGGAAAAGAAAGCATCAATTATAAAACATGCTACAGTTCTTTAAACTCCACTTTAAGCACCTAAGTTCAAAGTGCAGAACCTGAAAACCCACCTTGTCCTGAAGATTTGTCATGACTACATACTGCATCATTGGCAGTAAATGGCTTTTAAGAGCTTAAGTTTCTTCAAGTAGTTATGTCCACAGTAATCCAGGAGCCAGAATATCAAACCTTTCCCACACTTCAGGGCTGTGAGTTACACAGAGCAGAAGGACCGCTAAAAGCTAGTACTGTGGTCATGATCTTACATCCTCATTGTCCACCCAGTTCTGGATATTTTATTCCAAAGTAAATGGCAAGATTTTTGTGTTTAATTTTTTAATAGGATCTCTGCCATCGGTTTCTGAGTCGCTGACATCAGTAGGGTTTCTGATGTAGATTTTAGGAGGGACAGAAGAGAACCAAGAATTCTGGCCTCAAAGCGCATTAATACTAAAGTAAAAACTCCCGTTGACTTATTCAAGCTTTGTACTTGGTCCTTGTTCATTCACCTTCACTAATTCCTGAACATGGGTTGTGGGCTAACTGTATCTGACTGTTTTGGGCAAGTTTATTTTACTTTTGTGCTGAGTCTGTAGTTAGTACTTCTGAACCCGATGGATTTTACTATTATTTAGATTGTTCAGAGTCATTTATTTCAGATATCCTTTACCTTTATATATTAAATGTAGTTAAAGTCTCTTTGTTTGGTCTTTCATTTAACAGCTGCTATTTGAGCAAAACTGAATGAAAAATGCTCAACCTGGTCTTAGAGACACCAACAAATCAGCATTTTAAAACTTCCTTGAAAATAAAGAGATGAGTGCATTATGCAGCAAACCAAACTCCAGTTAGGTTCATTATTGAAATTATGATCCAAGCTGCCACAGAAAAGCAGTGTCTCTTTATAGAAGAGATATGCAGGTCTTTCATTTGCTGGGCTAATCTCACTCATAATTACATTTCAAGACCCAAGGGCCTCATTCCTCCTGTTGACTGATAAAATAGATGAGGACAGCTTTAAGACAGCCACAACTTCCAGATGTGAAATGAAAATCTTTTAGCAGTGTCTGTGAATGACAACAAACAACATTAGGGGAAGAACACACTGGATATGCAGGATGAGTTGGAAAATGGCCATGTGTTGCAGAAATTATCCCTCTAACTCCTAGAAAAATTGATAAAGGTTGAATTTCTACATCTGGGAAATGACTTTAGATACTTGTTATCAAAATGCAGCATGTAAGTCCATTCCCCACAGTAAGCATTCTAATAGAAGCTACTGCTAGAGGACTCCAATGCTACTTCCTCACATTGTGTTTCACAGGATCAAACTACACCCAATTTTCACCCATGATTACTTCAGCCAGGTCTTTCCCTCTGTAATACCTGCTACTACTGCACAAGCAACTCAGCCGGGTGCCAGCATCTTTGAGTCCTTGGTTTGAAGCAGGTTGAATGGGGACCTGTTCAGCTGCTATCTGTTCTGCAAGGATGGTCTCTTATAAATGATTCTAGGCCTTTGTATACAATGCATATTGATAGCTGAGTCCCTTATTACATGCAATATACTCTTGCACTTGTCCTTCATAAATGGGAAAACTGGGATTAGGTGCATAACACCAGGAGAGATCCACAGCAACAAGAAGCAGAGGACAGCACAGACTGGTCCCAGGGCTTACCGTCTGAGTCCAGCCCTTTTCTAGGACACTTTATTCCTCCTTGGCCTAGCCCTGTGGGGCTCTAAGGCATCCTGTATGCATTATGTGGCATTATACAGATAAAATTCAGAATAGAGAAGCTGCTCTGCCCGGCAGTGCCTAAGACCTGGGCTGCTGCCCTGCCCTCCCTCAGTTTCGCCTCCTGACTCACCCTAGGTTACTGATTTACCTGTGCTTAATATAGTAGTGCTTTATATTGCCTACATAGTTTTGCAGCCAAGCTTTCTGAAGATAATCATTATATAACATTTTCTCCCTTAAATTATATGCTGATTTAACAAAGTACCTAAAGAAACATCTAAAGTTAATTGCTTGAATGGTCCCATTTCTTTCAGCACAAAGTCAAAATATTTGAAGCATACATTGCAGTACTTTGCTGTTAAGTGCAAATGAATGTCACAAGAGCTACCTCTCTGCTGGTGGCTATTGGAGCTACTCCTTTTACATCAAACACTTATTTTCATAAAATGGAACCAGAGAGAAAATATACTCATACAATGAGGAAAATAGTATGACATGAAACATTCAAATTTTATATAAATGTATGTACTTGAAGCACTTTTGTGCAAAGGAAAAAAAAACAATTTGGAACTAATTCATACTTTTGGATTTTTTTCTTAAAAGGAACCATATTTTTATTTGAGAAATAAAGAATATGAAGCTATGTTGACTTTAAGATAAGGAAGGATTCTGGGGGCTTTATATTCCCACAAATTTGCTGCTTTGGGGTTTTTTTTGCTTGATGCCTTTGCCATGCCTGAACTCCCAGGGTTGGTTTCTATCTCTGGGGCTCCACAGGAGATTTCAGTCTGAAAACCAGGAAGAGTCACATCACTAGCAGAAACATAAAACATCCTACAGTCTGTCTGCCCTCAACTTGTTTATTCTCAGTAAACATACACAAAACACCCAAACAACTTGTCAGGGAAATGGACTCAAAAGAGTAAGCATCCCTCTACATAAAGAAAATTAATCAACCTATGTACTTCAACAGCAGCAACTGGGATTGCAGGGAAGGAAATAGGAATCAGCTGTAAGACAACAGTGAATTTGACAACAGCTTGCTCTGGGTCTATTACTCTTTCTTTGTACAAACTCTCTGTGTTACTCCCCTAATGAAACAGTGCACAGAACCTGGCTTCCCCAGTCAAAGGCAAAGACTGAGGATTTAAGGATTTAAGATTTGATGTTGCTCTCTCCACTGACTCCGTGTATTTTGGATCAACCACTCAGCAATGATTATCTAAAACACAAACAATACAAAGAACTAATCATATTATGTCCTCAAGGGATCGGGCCTTTTTGATAGCTACCATTCAGCATACACGTGTAAATAATCATCTTTGAAAGAATTATGCAATCCACTATACACATATAAATTTACCTTCAAATTTCAGACTGACTTGGACTGACCCAAGAGGATGGATATTGTCAACCTGTGCCTGAAAGGGAAAAACATCTGCACACGATATAGGCAAATACCAGCCAGAATGATCTTATACTGAACATCACTCCTAGAAAATTGCTTCAAACAAACCTACTCCAGACCTGAAGCTGTCCGGAGTAAAATGGACCCTGCTGCCAGGAATAAAATGGACGCCTAATGAACTTGCTATGACAATGTCCCAATTTCCAGCAGCACTGGCATCGAATTTTTGCATCAAATTTCTCCTTGTCTGAATTCCTTAAATTCCATCCTTGGCTGAATGGCTGGACCCAGAGAGTGGTGGTGAACGGTGCTGCATCCAATTGGCATCTGTTCACTACTGGTGTCCCCCAGGGATCAGTGTTGGGCCCGGTTCTGTTTAATATCTTTATTGATGATCTGGATGAGGGGATCAAGTGCACCCTTAGTAAATTTGTGGATGACACCAAGTTGGGTGTGAGTATCGATCTGCTGGAGGGTAGGAAGGCTCTGCAGAGGGACCTCTCTAGGCTGGATTGATGGGGCGAGGCCAACAGTATGAGGTTCAACAAGGCCAAGTGCTGGGTCCTGCACTTTGGCCACAACAGCCTCAGGCACTGCTACAGGCTGGGGTCAGAGTGGCTGGAAAGCTGCCTCATGGAAAAGGATCTGGGGGTGCTGGTCAACAGTGGCTGAACATGAGCCAGAGTGTGCCAAGGTGGCCAAGAAGGCCAATGGCCCCCTGGCCTGTATCAGCAATAGTGTGGCCAGCAGGACCAGGAAAGTGATTATCTGTCTGTACTCAGCACTGGTGAGGCCACACCTCGAATTCTGTGTCCAGTTCTGGGCTCCTCAGTTCAAGAAGGACATTAAAGTGCTGGAGTGTGTCCAGAGAAGGTCACAGGGATGATGAAGGATCTGGAGCACAAGTCTTGTGAGGAGTGGCTGAGGGATCTGGGGTTGTTCAGCCTGGAGAAAAGGAGGTTCAGGGGTGACCTTATCACTCTCTACAACTACCTGAAAGGAGGTTGTAGCCAGGTGGGGGTTCTCCCAGGCAACCAGTGATAGGATGAGAGAACAAAATCTTAAAGTGCACCAAGGGAAGTTTAAGCTGGATATCAGGAAGCATTTCTTCACAGAAAGGATGATTGGGCATTGAAATGGGCTGCCCAGGGAGGTGATGGATTCCTGGAGGTGTTTAAGGAAAGACTGGATGTGGCACTCAGTGCCACTGTCTAGCTGACATGGTGGTGTTAGGTCAAAGGTTGGACTCGATCTCAGAAGTCTTTTCCAACCTAACTGATCCTGTGATTCTGTGATTCTCAACAATGCTGAGGAATCAACCAAGATGTGAGAACCAGGATATTTCAAGACCCCTTTCTTCACCCAGTCCTAGTCACTGGAACATTGAGAGCCCATGCTCTATTAAAACTTGATGTTGCTGTGAGAAGAATGGCCCAAATACAAAAAAACCCAATAGATTTTCTCTGCTAAAAGAGAGTGCTTGTCATGTCTGATGTGTCAGTATGGAGATGGTCGCACAGGATTCCAGAGCATGCCATTCTTATCCATTTGACAACTAATTATCCTTCAATATATCATGCACAATTGAAAAAACCTTGACATCTATAAAAACTAGTCAGCCTATTTATTGTGCTCTGCCTGAAAGCCACAGTTGGATCTGTCTAAGCCTTTCAACATAGCTTCCAACCAAGCCAAGGCACTACACTGAGACTGAACTGCAGAGTCCAGATAACATAGGTCAGCAAATATGATTTTTGCCATTACTACTTACAGGCTCTATATTGGCCTAAAATTGCATAACCTGAGGCCCTGCCTTGGACAGACCTGGATTTAGTTGTTTAACTGTGACAACGACAGTACAATGTCTGGTATTTGTAGCCTAAGCTAATTTTGGTTGTGTTGTAGTTTATAGTTTAAGGAGTAGCTGTGTTGTGTGAATCAAAAAACCTATGAACTGTCTGGGATGAAATTGGTGTAGAAGGTGGTAAATGGAGGTTGATACTGGAGGTTACAGATTATAAAACAGACCATTCTGATCAAGTCAGCAGTCCATACAGGTGTGCAACCTTGCATTGCTTTGGTAAAAAACAGTTCTAGCAGTAAGAAAAAAAATAGAAAAACAATAACTGGAAAGCAGTGCACAGAGCACAGAAACAAACTGCTACAAAAAGCAAACAAAATTTACCCAAGTGGATCCCAAGAAAGTGGAGTAAGAAAACTTAAAACTATATTTTTCCTGGCAAAGAGGAGGGAGACCAAAAACCCTTCTCTTCCCTGGTGAATGCTGCAGGGAACTGGCAGCTCCTCATAACACCCCCCACAGGGACATACACTGAAACTGTTCACCTGTCACCCTGCAGGAGCATTACAGGAGTGAGCATGAGAAATATACTAGAAAGGAGATTTTATAACATTTTATAACATTTATAAAATTTTATAACATTTTAACACTATTATCAAGGACTTCCAGTATTAATTTGAATTAGGTATATGGACTATGAATATGCAGTATCATAACTAGAATAATATTATTATTAAACTCTAAAAACTTTTAATTAAACCAACAACAAATTCTTGTGTTCTCATATAAAGTTATGTTCTCTCTTTTTACGATCAAAAGAATTTCAGTGTAAGAGTAAAATCCTCCTAAATGTTTCCCTCCTGTCCACCCAGTTGGTTACCCAGCTGATCTCCCACCCAGACCGCTTATACAGTATGTCTTATGAATAGTTACTCTATTATTAGATTGGATCCATTTTGTGTTGTCTCAGACTCTCAAATGCCACTGTATTGCAGAGAATTACTCATTTGCATTGCGCAGCAAATGTCTCCAGAAAAGCTAAAGGTTCTTGTTGGCAGCCACAGGCCAAGTGGAGCTTTTCTCACACTGCAATCAGAGTTAAGAATTAGTCATTACGCACGCAGGACCTGAGTGCAGTTGGTCATTTCGAGAGTTTTATTCCTGCTTAAAAAAGCAGTGGAGAGTAAGGGAGAAAGAGAGGAGGAGCAGGAGCATGCAAGTAGATTCCAGAAAAGGGCATAGAATCAAGAAAACAGAGAAATAAAACGTAGAGCAGATGGAAGAATTGCCCTGGATAGCATGTCTTGAGTGGATGGCAGGACAACTGACTCATGTTTGTGTTATATATTCTCCTATATTCTTTATGAATAGGACAAGCATAAGCCTGTCACCGGTTACCAAGCAACTGGAAACTAAATAATATGAATTAATATTAATAAAAATGCAAAAACTCTGACATAAAAGTTAGGGGGTTGAACTCTAAACAGGAAGCACAGATATATGCAGAAATGAGGTGTTTTGGTTTTTTAAAAAGTACATTTCAAAATATTGATGGACTATTATAAATCCATTTAGAAACAACTACACATTCTTGATCATCTGGAATTTTTGCTGGTAGTTTCAGAAAATGTGTACGCAAGGAGGGCAGATCTGAGCCAGCTCTCCTTACACAGCCATGGAAGAGTCGTCGAAGGTTAACATGGAGTTTAACTCACAAGGAGTCATTGTGATTTATACAGGGTTGCCAACACCTCCCCTGCAGACATGGTGCATGCTAAGTTCAGCACCTTCCAGAAGCTTGGGACTTCTAATTCTCTCTTGCTGTAGTCACTTTGCAAGTAGAAACAAGACTGGCAAGTTGCTAGATTACTGGCACGGTAACAGACTTGTGCTTAGCACTTGCCTCCCTCTGCCCTGGGGCAGCATGGGACACCTTGGACAGGCTCACTGCAGCCAGGTGCTTCCACTCAGCTTGTGGCTGTAAGCACAGAAGACCCTTCCAGAAGAGTTATTACAAGGAGATGAGGGGTTATTTTGCTTAAGAAGGTTTACCTGACTAGAAAGAGACATCTTTCCCAGAGACAGTTTTAGATGTTTTCTCCTCCTGCATACCAGAGAAGCTGACTCCCTGGGTAAGAGAGAAGATAAATTCTTACAGACATGTCTGAAGGCCCTGCAGCAGGGTGGCTGGGGATGATAAATGCCTGAGAACAGGTGGCATGTTTTTTCTTAGGTCTGGTAGAGTTTGTACCAGGATGTTAAGTGTTCTCAACTTTTTTGGAAATAAATTCTCCTAAATCCTTCCATTACCTCGTATTTTGGGGGTACCTGCATGCATTTAACCCTTACAGTGGCCTAAAGTGGGAGCTGAAGCCAGACACTGTCAGTAGCCAGGAGCTGGCATGAAGCAGATATTGCAGTTCACTGAGCTGCAATATTCTCACTAGAAAATATTGTGTCTGTTCATGTTGAATGTAACCTGAGGGGCAGACAAGATACATCTGGTCAATTTTTGTCCAGATAATTCTTCTGCAGTTTGACTGTCATATTTTGACAAGTCACTGGCCCTGTTTGGTTTGAGAGAAAGCATCCTTGACTCATTTTTTTTCCTCTCATTTAAAAAAATTTAATCCTTTTAACACCCACCTATCTAGACATAGTGTGTTTGAATTCCCATTACATTGTTCAGTGAATGAAATTTATTCTACTAAATTGCATGCAGGTAAAATTCAGAATTAATTGTGGATTTTATCTATTTTGGAGGGCCTTGGGGTTTTAGTATTCTTCCAATATTTAGTGTGGTCAATTTTTAAGATTAAACACCTGGGCTTTTTAAATAGCTGATAAGAAAATGAGTAAAATCAGGTGGCATGACATTATCATTCTTCTTTCACAAGCAGAAGAATCCATTCCAGGGCAGCTCTTAGGTCATTAGAGCCTATGTTTGACTGTAGTCAGGTGCTGCACAGTGAAGCTCCTCATGGTATCAGCTTTGCATGCAAATGAGTTGAGCTGCTGGCAAACCACTTGATGGGTCTCCTAAAGGAACTCCTTTATATAAATAGAACTCCTGCCTAATCAAAGAATCGTGTAGTTTCCGTAATACTCAGCAATTCCTATAGCAGCACTATTACAAGTGCTGTTAAGTATGGCTTAACATAAGCAGGACAGTTAGGTCAACCTCATGAAGCCCCTCCTAGAGCAAATCTTTCAGGCATTCCCCACTATGGTAGAAAATCGGAGACCAGAACATGGAAGTGCTGACAAGCACCACTCAGCACTATTGATTCCTGAAAGATTTAACTCAGAGACGATCACTGTGCTGATTGTTCTCAATGTAGCCCCTACTAAATTAAAACCCTAAGAGGAGCTAAAAATTGTATAACAAACTGTATGTGTAGACCAAGAGACACTACCAAGTGCTTAAGAAGCTCAGAACAGAGGATCTTGACAAATTATAAAAGCCACTACATATCCTATTCTTTTGAATCTTAAATTAAAATTAAAAAAACATCTGAAAGGAAAAGTGAAATATAAGACCTAACAATATGGAAACAACTTTAAAATAATAAAAAATAAAAAAAATCGTTTAACTAAAGAAACGAAAGCAGGAATTTGTTTTTATAGATCCTGAACTCTTGCTCCTTCTCTGCCTCCCAAAAATACTCAGAATAGACTCACATTCTGAACCAAGATAAAAGCTGGAACTAATTTCTGCCCTCTGTAAAACACCTCACCTGGGAAAGTAGAGGATAAAGAGTAAAACTGAAAGCATATAAATGCCTTCAGCAGCTCAAAGGCCAAGGATAATGGTAATCTGAGCCCTGATACTGGTGCATTAAAAAAAGATCTATTGAAGGCCAAGGACCCAAGCCTCCCCACAGAACATTAGACAAATTAAAAAAAAAAAAAAAAGGAAAGAAAAAAGAAAGCAAAGAAAAAAAGGAAAGAAAACTGATTGTGTATTTAAAATTAATGACCTAAGGTTAATTGGTACTTCACTGACTCAATTTGCAAATAGATTATGGTAGAGAAAAGTGTCTTTCTGACAGAGTTCACATATAGCAGTGGCCCCGAGCACATGAGTGTCTCTATGGAATAAAAAGGACATTTTACTTTCCATGGCAGAAACTACTTCCTTCTCACTTTACTTGCTTCATCTCAAAAGCTTGATTCAGAGTCTTTTGAATCTTATTGGAATTCAATTGCTGGATTTACTATTCCAAGGCATTTTTTGATAGAAGGTTGGATTTCAATATTTTGTTCAAGGTTATTTCCTCCCAATTCTTCCTTACAAAGTCAGTTTTTTCCTCACTGCCTTTTTGTTGGCTGAAGCCAGGCTCTGCCACCTTCCTACTCCTCTGCTCTGCCGGTGTTACGGAGAAACAGTTCTGGACTTTCACTGCTTCAGTCCTCTTCTCTTTATCTCAGTCATGACAGTCTCCTCTGTATTTTGGGATTTATTTTTTTCTACCTTTGAGAAACTCTGAAAGCTTGTGTCATATTCCTTTCTGACTCACAAAAGCACAGTGACACTGAAGCTATGTCATATCACAGGTTAATGTCACAGGAAAGCTCTGTAAAGAAAACCCGATGACTTTGTTTGCAGGAAACAGGGACCCTCACCATTTCCTCTGGTCTCCTCCACATTTGGGTCACCCTATCCCTTACAACGGGAATTTATCTTCCAAGCTGGCTGAGTGGCTTCAGCTTCTGGCCAACACTGTGCATTTCTATATAGAACTAAATGCTTCAGTGTTCTGAAAAACGTCCAGTTTTCAGACACCTTAGACTCTGCTCAGGTTTCTTCCTCACCTCCTCCAGTTAAGGGCACATGATTGAACCATGCATGAGAGGACACTGGCAATGGCCTGATTGCTTCTGGTTGCAAGGGCAATGCCACCTGCCTGATCTCATCTCTCCTCCTCTACACACAGAACTGCTTGGGACCTTTAAATTTCATAGGGAAAATACAGGCCATGGTGCTGCAGTAAACATTGAGGCCCACATTTAGGAAGATAATGGGATGTATACATGTACAATCAAATTGCCATTTGAGTAAATTAAGGTTGGGGGAGGGTGGTTGAGTCAGAAGAGAGAATGATCTGACACAACGCATTAAAAAAAAAGTCTGTCTTTTGTCTGCAAGCTACTGTAGCAAGCAAAATAGAAGTGATTTGTCAAAGTAGTCCCTTTCCTCCTCAGGTTACCTTGCTCTTAGAGACTGCAACAGGAGTAATGAAATTTTAACTCTTCTTCCAGAGCACATTCAGCCTTTTTGTAGCACCTATATGCTTACTCTCCGTTACACCTAATTATTTGGACTAGCCTAATTTTCACAAAATAGGCATTCTAAACAACAGACAATACATGTACACCCATTCTCCAAATGATTTTTCACTGATACCGCAGGTAGGTATATAATGCACAGTGAAGACTGACTGCTTACATAAACACAATGTTTTCTGCACCTTCTAGAAGAAACTGTTCGACATTTATTTGGATACATTTGAATACAAAATAATTATTTGAGATGAATACTTAAAATTAGGTATTAGGCTGACTTAACAGATCACAGGGAAGGAACTAGAAGGGTTATTGTTCCCTCTCCATGGCAGGTGACAGAGAGGCCACTTTGCTCAGTTGTCCTCCTGTCCATATACTGCAGTATGTCATGGGAGATCCTGTCAAACACAGGAGCAGAGTATTTTCCATTTCTCTGGTCCCTCACGGCATTAGTCCTGAATCTCATCACCACAAAACTAACATAAAAATGCCTCCATTTTGCAGTGGGACTTTCACCACTCGTTCCCCTTTCTGGCCCAGGAACATATTGGAAATACTGTCCCTGCAAGGTGGTGACCCTTTGTGGCCTGTTGCCTGGCTACTCTTGTAATTCTGTATCATAGACCCTGCTGATACCCTCAGTCAGCCTTGCTCCAAGACTGGCATGGAAATGCTTCTATAGCCAGAGCCAAGCTGCAGCACATGCTGAAAGGCAAGTCCCCACTGCCTCCCTGGAGCATTCTTTTAAAACTAAGATTAGATGCATCAAATTAGATTAATTTCTTCCTTTGATTATACTTGCATCTCATCTGTCACTACCAAAGAGAGGCTGGTGCTTCAGAGTGATGGCCTAATTGAAACTCCACTAATAAAAAGGGCAGGCAGCAGAGACTGGCTGGTGATTTCTTTAGGAGAGAGGTCCTCTCTGGGCACTGTGGCTGAGAGCTCGTGACTGTGAGAGAGAGGCGGTCCCTCAGGCTGCTCCCCTGCTTCAACAGTGTGGGGAAGGCAGTAAAACAAACCAGATGACTTTCTCTTGGCAGCCAGGTCTCCTCTGGTCACCAGCCCCCAGGTCCTTGTCAGCCAGCCCACTTTTTTTGCCCAGTGCCCCGCAATCTTTCTCTGGCCAGCTGCCCCACCACTTCCAGCCCTCTCCTTGGAACAGCAACACAGCCAGGACAGTTGGCACAGTGCAGAAGGTCACAAAGGTCCCACAGAGACACAGCTCAATACCTCAACAATAGCAGGGCTGGATTCTGCTTTCGACTCCGAGGGTTGATGTCTCCACCCTCCCTCACTGACACCAGTGCTAAACCTGGCTGTATTGACAGAAAGTGCTGGCAGCAGCACAGGCTTGGATTGGTCTCTGGGGAGAGAGGCGGCTCCACTGGGTGACTCAGCACCCCTATGGGAGGGGGATAGGAGAGAGGATGAGGGAGATTCTGTGCTGTAGTTATATACACAAGCCAGCAGAGATTGCCCAAATATAGCCTGCTACCTATGTTAAATTCAATTCTGAGCCAACAGAAACCATTACTTTCATATTTTTGACTGAAATCTCAGCAGAGTGATCATGGGGTCTATGACTGGAGGTCCTGAGTGCTGTTGCAAGACTCATATAAGTTGGAAGTAATGCCAATGAAAAAGGCTCTCCCCCAAGCTGCCACTGACCATTAGTATGTTCTTTTTGATTTTGCAGTGTACAGTAGAATGCAAAAGAAAAAACATGCCCAATTTTTTTTTTTTACGAAGTCCTCCATCCTGTAAAAGTAAAGCAAGGTGAACATATTAATAAAATATTTAAAGAAGCCCAATCTTCTGCATTTTTTGTAATTTTCTTTTCCTAAAAAATTAAAGTTAATAAAAGACAAAATATGAACACTATACTGTTTTCAGGAAAAAAAATGTGGGAACAGAGAGTAGAAGAGTTCAGCCTGAAAATCCTTCACTGACCTCATGAAATAACGAAAGCAGAAAGATTCATCATGAAGTACCAGACAACCCCCCAGAGAATACTGTACTTCTATTTTTCAGGTTGTAATCCAGGCACAAACTAACCTCCAGAAAATTATTAATCAAATTCAAGATTTTTTTTCTCATACCTACAAAGTGCAAGCTTCAAAATTTCCTGCACATATGTCACTCAATCCAATTCCCAGTCTTAACTATTCATTAGAGATTAATAAATGTGGTTTAATAATTCATACGATTCACTCCTTTCAAATGCAGAAAACTGAAATTTCATACAGAAATGAGTCTCAACATAAAGACATGAGATAAGAGCACACAAGTTCATGGGAACTAATCATATAGAATCTTAAACACAGCCTACCAGCTTAGAGTCTGCACACTCACCCAACAATTAAAGCTAATCAATTTAATGCCTCCAGAAAAAAAAGCATCAAAGATATCATCCCCTTATTTCCCATTATTGAAAACACAGATCTTAAAAAGCACGGATAGGTATTGAAAAAAACATTTCCAGGTCTCTTTACCTGATTTTTTCATTTGTAACAGTCTCAGATTTGGGCTTCGCAAAAAAGAAAACCCCGTTATTTGTAAAGAAAACAAATGCTCAAGAATTTTGTGTACCTTAAGAAAAATAACTTGTGCTTCAAGGAAAAGAAAAAGGTGATCTCCAGAGCCTCCCCTGCTTCTTTCCATGGGGTAAGAAGTTTTGCTGGTGAACAGCAAATGTTTGGTTCATAAAGCCAGCAGAGACCTATAACTGGCCTAAGATGTCCCACATGGAGCCTGCTGCCTTTGTGGCCCATCTTGGCCCCTCTTCCAGCAACTGCTTTGCCAGCAGTGCTGCTGTGGGCTCCTGCAGGTAGACTTCTCACAAGTCACTGCTCTCTGAAAGGATCCTTGCATAAGTCCAGGTGTCTGGATATGTAGTGAGGAAAGCATGGGCTCTAGGTACACACAAATGGGAGAGGAGGAGAACTCATGCAATGAAAACCATTTATGTAGAAGGGGAAGATAAAGGCTTGAACCCTAAATGAAAAACTCCTTGATAAGCTCATTAAATACATTTTCCTTTAGCTAGAAACACATTGAACATCACAATAAATATGAGATCTTATTTGCAAATGTCTTTTCTTCTTATAGCTTATGCCTCTTTGGAAGTTTCCCTCCCAGTAAGGCATCTTTCAGTCTGCATCCATCCAGTATCTTCAGGGTACTTAGCTCCATAGTAGCCAATTACTCCCATGAGTCACACAGAGGGTATGAGTTTTTACTGATGGTGTACAGCAGGACAGCCATGAGGGTGTATGTATTTTTAGTATCCTTTCATGGTTTCATTTAAAAAAAAGAGATAAATCTCCCTTTAATTTTGTTGACAGTCTTCCCTATCTAATCTGTCTGGTAGTAGCAGACCATTGTAATGCATAGGAGAGTCCTATCTATAGCTCAGCCCATGTTTTCTGGTCCATAGGAGGGTTGCCTGCCACACCTGCAGCAGCACAGCCCAGTGTGGTCCGGAGCACAGCATCAGAAGAACTTGTATGAGATTATAGGCTTCTGTCCTAATACAAGGGAAACAGCATCTAAAAAGCCTGAGACACAGGAAAGGAAGTTTCCTTACGTGCCATCTTCTCCACGAAGAGTTCATGTTTCAGCTTCCTTGGGGTTAAGTCACCAATGGTCACTAAAAGTACAGTTCACATCTATGATACCACGGCCTGACGGCAGGCACTTCATAAAACACGAGAGACAACGTAATTTCTTTTACTCTTGGGTGAGTAAAGTACAGGAAAACAAAACAAACTTCCCTACACCAGGCAGCAAGACAGAGCAGAATCTGAATCAAAGCTCAGGACCTGGTTGCTGTGGTATGCAGCAACTCTAACCTGTTAGCTAAGGTGCCACCCATGGGGGGATCCATCCTCCCGGCCAGGGCAGCCACGAACACCAAGAGCTATCTTACTGCACACAGGCAAAAACACATGTGCATCACCCAGAGCCCTGCATCTTCCCACAGGGATTTTGAGCAAGAGAAGGCAGAGGTAAACATCTTATTAAAAAATAAACAGACTTCAGTATAAAGGTTTGAGAAGTGCCTTGTCAAACAGCAGAGACACCAGCACAATACTGGGCTGCGTGTGCAAGGGGGGAAGGAGGGTTAACAGCTATGATGCACTACTATTTATGGAAAAAATTTTTTCTAGCTGAAATGCAGCACAATATAAACCATTCATGAACACTCTGATGGTTGGAACATTTGGCTGCCTAAATATTCAAACTGTGCTGGAGGAGACAGCTGAGCTGGCAGCTCAGGGCCAGGAATCAGTCCCTGGTCAAAGTCATTTACATCAATGACATCTTCCTACACTTCCAGAAATAAACGGTCCTAAAAACTCACAGATGCTTAGTACTGTGCTAATAACTGCATCAGGCATCTGACAATTGCCACATTTGGGTCATTTACAGTATAGCAGGTCTTAAACAGGAAAGACCCCAATATATCACTTCCATAGTAAGAAGAAAGATCTTTTTGTGTATTCTGTGGCACAGTAACAAGAGCACAACCCACATCCGCAGCTTTTCACTGGGTATCTATCAAAAATATGCCTTTGTCATTCACATCTGCAAAAATTAAAAGGGAATGCAAACCTTTCACAGAAGCTTTGGGGCAGCCATTGATCACTCATCCCTTTTTTCCCCCTAACGGTGTGGGGACAAAAGAAGGGAGGTTGTTCTTTCAATGAACAACAAGCTATAATCTATACCCTACATCCAGGGCTCGCTAAGCAGATATGGCAAGGGCCTGGTTTTTCTCAGAAGCAAGCCAAGCTTTTATTTTAGACATGGGAAGACTCTTACCCATGTGGGAACAACAGAATCCAGAACTGTCAGTTATCTGAAAATGTAGCTACTCTTCTGAAAACATGGACAATTCGTGTACATACCCAGATCAGGCATCTGAATTAACACCTCCAGGGGCTGCTCTGTGCACTTCCCATCAGCTGAAGCACTGCTCTTCCAAGGCGGTCTTTCCCAGCAATGCCATTCTGCTTTGAATAATTAAACCTACTCCAAAGCAAGGACTTCAATCTTACACCAGGGCCACAACAAATAATCAGTTGGCTTCCCCTTATTTTTGTCCCAGTAGCTGCTTCTTTGCAGAACAGCATCACCATGAGATTTAACTGAGAGAAGCTGACTGCGGAAAACCCAGTTGTGCACTGACCAGTGCAGGGACAGGCTTTGTCTAATCAGAGACTTGAAAAAAGCTCATCTATGCTCCAGCTGAGTTTGGCAAACATCAGAGCCCTTACTGTCTGAGGATCAGGATTTAAAGTCTTCATTAAATCTGTCCTAAAGAAGGACAGATGCACTGTCCACCTCTGCACTGCTGGTCATTCTACTTGGAGACTGAAGGAAATTCTCTTATTATTATAGTAACTCTCCTCTAAAACATAAACAATATTTAAGCAATATTCTCTATCGCACAAAAAGCAGTATAAGAGGCTTCTTATTGCCCAGGAGAATGAAGATGCACAAAGATGCTCAAAAATCAATGGTTTGTAAAAAATTCTCACATCGGAGGATGGAAACTACGAAACAGACCCTTAGTAAGTTAACAATTCAGCATTCAGTGAATACTTCATTAGTCACCCAGGACCACGGAATATAGAATATCCTGAGCTGGAATGGACCCAGGAGGATCACTGAGTCCAACTCCTGACTCTATACAGAACACTGTGACAGTTAAATCTAAGAGTGTATGTAGGCCACTAAGCTACATGGCTCTGCCCTTAGCATCAATCATGGGGAGCAAGGGAAGGCTTCTGTGGAAAATATAATTTCTGAGGCATATATGAATGAAGATCAAACAGTTGTTGCATAGGTTTAACACTGCATCTCGCACATTCTTTTATTTGGGGGCTTACTTAAAAATAACAAGTCAAACTGTACATACACTACAAAAAATCACTGCTGACTATGGTTCATGCAATTGCTCACCTTGACTCTACATTCCAGTCAATGCTTATACTCCTACCTTTTGGTACACAATCAAATTACAGTGACCTAAGCAGTTCAGGAGAAATTAACCATGTGTTCAACTCACCAAAGCTCTGGTAAAGATACCTGAATTTCTTATTTCATCCAAGAGAAGAAAACTGAAACATATTTTACACTAATCGTCTCCGACACGTTTCTATTTCTTCTGAGAGCTCTCGCTCAGGATCTGACTTCAGGGCAGATACGCTGACGCAAAAGTCCACACTTTCATTTGAACCACCTTTTTAATGAGGGTAAAAGTGATTCAGCTTCAACCTACATGGTGACAAACCGCTTAGCAAGTTTTAAATAGAACTAGACATGACAGCATGGTCAATAAAGAATGGTGTTAAATCTTGTTTTAAATCTTATTTCCTTTAAAATATACAGATAAACAAGGAAGCTGAATACCACACAGTCAATATTTAAAATGTAAATTCTGTCATTCTTCTAAAACTGTACACAAGCTTTCTTTGAACTCACACAATGATGCTCAGTACACTTTTGAAGAGGAAATTAAGCCACAGAGAAGAGCAATTGATGATCCAAGGGGCAATTTTCTGTCACTAGGTTACTGCTGTCATTTGTATGTCCTGATTCTCCCATGTCTGAATTTAAAGTACAATAGCAAGTATGAATCACAAACTGAGAATTTAGCATGTTGTATACATTAGTGGATTGCATCCATGTGAATTATTTTACCTATTAGCTCAGTGTTTCCTTTTAAAAGGTCTGAGAGCACTGCAAAAAGTTTATATGTAATAAAAAATAAAATTTCTACAACTTTACATACTGAAAACCAAGGGCAAACCTGAAAACTTCAGTCTAGTCAGTGAAGCTCTGACAAATTGATTTCTAGGACAAATATGCAGCCAAACCATTTTGCTCTGCTCAGGATCACTCAGGATGTCTACAGCAGAGCAGGAAACAGGAAGATCTTAGTATCAATTCAAAACTTCAGCCAGAAAAACATTATTCTAATTCCCTGGCATTACTGCTGACATTTTGAGTTGTTGAATTGGAAAAACAAACTCTCACAAAGAAATCATATTAGTGTACAGTATTTATTACCATCTATTAATATGAAGTCAATAATTTTGATATGACTAAATTAATTCTGAAATAAAGAGACATTTTTAAATACATATAAAGATGAGAGGCTTTAACATGAGAGTTATTTAGTTGATCTGCACTCTTAATCCACATGCAGGATACATCGATCGAATATTGTACATTTCCTTTCATTTTACACTGGTCCATAATATAGCACAATTTCTGAGGGTAAAAGCAGGGAGGAAAGAAATCATATTTTCAAGTAGCCCTTTTATTTAAAAAGAGCATCAATGATATATTAAGCCAGTGTCTTTCTCTCTGATTTTGATTTTACTTACAGTATAAGTTTTGCAAAATATACAGCTCACCAATGATACATAAACAGTGGCCCTTTACTAAGGGCAAGTAACAAAAAAAAAAAAAGAAAGAAAGAAAACAGAAAAGAATTCTACAGATTAGAAAAGTCATATCTTAGAACACTGTGTCACTTCAGAGTGCCTCCAATGTTGGTAAGAAAGGTCATGCACAACATTTCATGTTGTCATTAGTTCATGGGAGATTTGCCTGCATGCTTCACAAGAACACAAAAAGGTACAAGTCACAAGGAAAGCAGCTTTCTCCAGTTATCTTTTAGGCCTGTCTATGTCGTCAATGGCAGCTAACAGCTTCTGTCTTGCCTTTTTGTTGATGTGGGAGCCCAGACAAACATTCACCAGATTGGTCAACTGCTTAGTGGAGTACTCCTGGCAAACAAAAGCAAATCATGTTATGCCAGAATAAAACACCAAGGATAGAAAATTAATAAAATGCAGACATACTCAGCGTGGACTTTCCACATAGCAGCAGCCAGTACACAAGGTAGATTTAAAGCGGTAGTTAAGTCAGGTCTGGATAGTTTTCAGAGTTGAGGTAGAGGACAAAAATGTATTTCACTACATGGCAGATTATAATGGAAAATGCTTAAGACTTTAGAACTGTTGGACAGAGTTCACAGAAAGTAACTGTGAATATGTACATAAATCAATTTTTAATATTTTTTCCATTCTTTGGGAGGTATGGTGGGAAATATGTGTGCAAACGGTTAAGCTTTTAACACAAACTGTGACAAAAGTTGATCTTTTTTATTTTGTCTTTTCATTTCCAATTAGCTTCTAAATGCTTCTGTCTACGAAGTCTCCAAACAATGTTAATTTCAGTACATGGTAAAGGAGGGAAAAATGACAAAAATGTTAAGACAAGAATTCTTAACATCTGTGAAAACACCATATTTGCCAGGATTACCTTTATATCTAACACTATCCAAAACACAGCTTCCACTAATGGGTTTAAACAAGAGTTTTTCCACACAGGTCATCAAACAACAGCTCACAATCTCTCTCTTGACTCCAGGTAAAACAAGGAAAATCATATTAAAGACAAATTTCTTTCATTCATTTCTAGTGGGATTTAAAGTAATCCCAAAATACAAATTTCAAGTGCTCCCCTTTAAAAGACTTTTCACTTCAACAACGGGCATCTCCAATAGCATGTGACCACTACTTACACAGTGCTGTTATAATTGTTAGTTTATGCTATCATGAAAACATGCTAAATGAAGACATCTGAGAGAGCAATGTCAATCCTGATTAAGCACTATTAAATAAGGAAAGAAAAAGCAATTATTCTTATTCCTTGTGCCTTACAGCTTAGTTGAAGCAAACTACTCCTAAAGGCAATGCAAAACTTTATGGTGCAATTTCAAACCATACTTCTTGATGATGGAGTTGTGCACTTTGGCATATTCTGAACAGCACACAAATGTTTTCAATTTCACTTTGCTCTAGTTCTCTACATTTTTGGATATAGTAGGTAGCTGTGACTGGTTTAGTCATCCTTCCTAGTCATCAGACGTTAAACCAATACAAATACATACTGACTTCGTGGGAGAATGAACACATACATGCACACATGCAATTACATTTATACTTCTTCCTATACAGATTTTATCATAATAAATTAATATACGCACATATATGTATATATTAATTTTTAACACATTATTTACAGTTGTTAGCATGATTTTATCATTGTGGTGAATTTTCTTGATAGACAATAAAAGAATGCAAATTTAACTCTTACCCTGTGTTCTTTTATCCAGCGTTCCATGTCATTTTCTGTTAGGTAGTATGCTTTAATGTAGGTCTCCACAAATTCTTTATCTGGAATAGGCCTAATGTCTGTTAACTTTTCTAGTTTCATTAGGAACTGTTGAAAGTCCAGTTGCATCAAGGCACGTCCTTCATTGCTGCACTTCTTTACGTTGGCATAACTAAAAAGAGAAACAGTGGAAAGCAAAACTTACAAGGAAATAAAAATTAATTTTGCTTCTCAAAGTTGTTTAACCTAGCCCTTAAAACCTTGAGGAGGAACATAATTATGGTTTTAAATTAAAAGCAGACAAGAACTTCTAGGATGTCTCCTGTAGAGCTTTATTTGCATTAGTATGATACGTCTTAGCCCCAGTCATAAAACAGAACCCCACTTTACCCAGTGATACTGAAAAAAACCACATGCCCCTCCCAAAGCCAATAAAAAATCCTACACTGAACACCTTACTGTAAGTGGGCTAGAGGAAATTAAATCAATGCTCATCAGCACACTGGACAGTGGTTTCACATGATCATGACCACTGAAGTCTGAAAGGTACTATGACTGCTTTAGGAGTGGTCACCAGAACTGTTCAGCTGAGTGGGAACATCAAAGAAAGGCACAAAGCTGTTTGCTCAAAACCAGCCACAATAACCAGAGGATAAAGGGTGGCAGCACTGCCTAATCCCTCTGAGAACTTAGTGTGTTAATGATTGACAGAAAACTGGTGACAGGCTAGAGGAGACACTAGATGAGCTTAAGGCAGGTAATACTAGCAAGGATTACAGTGGGGTGATATGCAACAAATGAGGACAAGGATCTCTGCGGTTTTTAAAATGGTAAGAAATTGCATTTGTCAAGATCAAAGGAAATGACACTGCAATGCCCTTAACAATGCCAATTTCAGTTTTTATTCAGGGAATAAAAAGGCTTTGGTCTGGGGCACAGTCTCTTGAGAGACTTAATCCAGCTCACCCACAGGCTGCTGCCACAATTTATAATCCTGCCCCACTCTACTCCTCTACCGAATATAGAACAAGCTCAGTTTTCCACTGATTGATGAAGTCAGCCCTTATCATTGTATAGTCCCTAGATTATCAGGTCTGATGCAACGGATGCAGCAGAAACATGCAGCTAAAAACCAGATACGCAGCAAAATCAGGTTAAGAGTAAGAAGAATTTCACACTTATAGTTGGTATGTAGAAAGAATTTGCAGAATGCAAAAATAACAGAGGCAAAAAGAGAGGACAGCAATACAAAAGTCCTCTGGAGGACTTCTAATCTTCATAGAAGATTAGAAGATGATTCTCAATAGGCTCAAGAAGCCAGCTGGAAAACAAGAGACAGCAGAGAAAGTGGAGATAGGGAAGGTCAAAATTTAAAGAAAGATATCACTGACTGTAGTGGAGATGATTCTTCACTCAGTAAAGAGCCTAATGAGAGCAATTTCAGTTGACTGGCTGACTGAAGGAAAACCACCTCCTTCATGGCTTTGAATTCCCTACATTCATGGAATACAGAGATGAAAGAAGTTACGAAGGTATTCAGGAGTCAGCTGTTCAGAATACCTTCCTTCCGTTTCCCCAGTGGGAAAAGAAACTACAAGATATGTAAGAAAAGAAGAACTGGGCAAGAATGAGAAATTACAGGCAAATATTTGAGAGGAGATGATAATGAGTCCTCTTTACACTCTCAGAAAGGACACAGGACAAATTATATCAGCAAGGTATTCCCAATCCACCCTGACTAGCCAGTGAAACGTTTAGGTTAAAGTGAAAGTTTCATGGTAAGTCATAAGAGTGAACCAAAACTGCAGCATGGAACAAGACATAAGAGCTAAGAATGAAGTGGGTCATGAACACCGAAGTCACAAAAAATGAGTGAGATTGTGATGTAAGAAAAGAAAACAAGTTCAAAACACAAAGGCTGAGAGAAAGGAGGTTGATAGTGATTGACTGAGTGTTATTGACTTGAAAGGTAAGGTGGGCAGGGTGAGGAGAAGAGAGAAGTCTTTATTTCACTTATTTTGATTTGAGGCATGATAAGTGGAAAATAAAATTTCAAAAAGGAAAGATAGTTGTATAGGTCATATGTCATATGAAGGAATTGAGAAGCCAGAGGGAGGTCATGGCTGGATTTAGTTGCCCTGAACATGAAACTGATCTCTTGAGAGACTGCAAAAGGATCACGGCATGAAAAGAAATGGGCATGAGTTAAAAAATGATGGTTTGATGGAAACAGTGAAAGCTGACAATCCTCAAAAGGCAGCTAACACTTGGAGAAGAAGGATGTTTTGTTGAGGTCCTAATTTAGAGCAGACAGCAGGAGAGTGGGATGTAAAGAAATAAAATAGGTAGTAGGAAGTGCATAGGGTAAAGATAACCAGGAAAGAAATATGGAAAGGAGTGGAAGACAGCACACATTCTGTGATGCAGAAGAAGTTGTGATGAGAGCCCAGACATACATAGCAAGGGGACAAACTCACAAAAATAAATCCAGTGGATGAAAGGTCTACAATACTTAGGTTACAATATTGAATCTGAAAAGACTGGGACACTGATTAAAAAAGAGAGGGATAAGCAAGCTGTTACAGTTCCTAAGGTGTTTGAGCCCCTACTGACCAAGCCAACTAAGACACCTTTCTATTCCTGATGCATTTGGAAAAATCTTGTTCCAGGGCTACTCTAAGGTGATGGCTATGGTTGACAACTCCATCTTTCTTCCTGGCTAAGACAAATTGTATCACCACTGAGGCGCTGACAATTACCCTTTTAACTTTCTTCTTGCCCTGCTGGGAAATGATAATTTTCATACAGAAGTAGCTTTGAAAGAGCACTATGTTTTCAAATGCTTCAGTGAAACATTCGACGTCATTCTTCAGAGGTATCTAGGAACAAGACCTTCCCTTTTAGGCTTAGGGCCACACTCTGTGAAACAGTTGCTAAGGAGTATGTTAAGCACTATTTTTCAGGCGCCCCAAAAGCACGTGGGCACTACAAAATTAGAACTTCCATAAAATAAATGTTATCATTACAGACATACTTACCCAAAAGCAAGACTTTCATGAACTACTCACCCTTCCACTAGAGTTCTATTGGCCAAGCGTATGCAGTGTTCCCAAAGGATGTTGGACACTGGCAGGGGAATACGGACTCTCTTAGACACCTCATTCAACCTTCTGTTAAATTCTTCAAATTCCTGGTAAAATATAAAAGATGTTTATTCTTTTAGCAAAAAATGGATCATACTCTATACATCGTACAACAACAACAAAGAATTAGAGATGCACATGAAAGAGAACACTGAAAAATAAGAGCAAAGCAGAGAACCTTAATAGACACAGACTGTACAGACAAGATTAATGTCTAAAGTAGAAAACATACCACTTTCTGGTATATAATTCACAACATCACCTCAGTGATTTTTTTTTCAAAAGGAAATGCTGCTCTGCTCCCCAGGGCTGTAGTTCTCTGTGAAAATGACACCTTTGAAAATGAACCAAGTAGCTTATCCTTCAAATGCCATTTTCATTGTCTCACTCCCTAAACTCATATTTAACTTGTTTAAATCAATATATAGCCACTGAAGAAAATCCAGTGATGATCTCTTTATCCCTCTAAATACCCACCCCATCAGCTTTCAAAGAGAAGCTCAGAAATATTGTAACCATTTTTCATTCTTCAACCTTTCAGATTAGATAGTTCCTCAGTGCTTTAAAAGCAGCTGAGAGCATCCATTGAAAGAGGCCAAATCTAACAGTTTAGGAGCACACTGCAGCACCAGATAACAATTCAGGTTAAGGGAAGGCACCTGTTTCCACATGAAACATCAATGGCCTGGATGGATTTGAGCTGACACTAGGAGTGAGAAACTAGTCATAACTGAATGTAATTACTACTACAATGATTTTGTGACTTAAATAAATGAAACAGAAGTTTGCTGCCGGTGACTCATGCTTCTATTGTTTAAAAAATGTATCAAATTACTTAAATATAAAGCAGACTTGTAATGAACTCTTCTGTATAACCAGCAAAAGCAGTTTGCAGTGCAGCCTATTAAGACCATAGGCTGTTAATTTCTTCTTATACCCTTCCCCATCAAAAATTCAGTAAGTGAAGAAAATCAGAAAGGAATCTCAGTAACCAATTGGTGTTTAACACAATTTTTCTGAAAGATGAATTTGGCAAGAAGAAGTAGGGTACAACAATGTCATGCTTTAATTGGCATACAACTCCCACTTCTGAAGATGCCTAACGCTCCACAACAATCAATTTCTTGAACAATCATCTTTCCCCATTTTATCTGCTTCCATACATACTCTGAATATAGGATTTTGCATATGTGTGCACACGGCTGAAAGTAGCTGATTATTACTTTAGACACTACCTATATCTGACATTCCTGGAGTCCTAGTGTACACAGCAAATCACTAATTGCTTAGCAGTAACCTAAAAGCTTTCATAGTAATTAGTACTAGCCATATAATGTACAGACCAGAATAGGTTTTAGATGGTATTAGACCTGATTGTCCTGAAGCAAATTCATCAGCAGTTGCACAGTTACAAAAGGAAAAAGTTTTACCCCAGTGATTAACTATTTTAAGTACAAACTGATATCGAAAAGCCATGGCAGCATAAACAAGGGTAATCACAAAGACTCTGTCAAATTCAGTGCAACAATATATCCTCTGTCAAATTCTTCCTTCTTTGCCCTGATTTTTTTTCAAGTAGAGAAGAGCTACAAAGTACAAAGGTGTTATCAAAACTGTTATTCAACACAGATGTGTAGCTTTTTCTGGGATACACAGTTCACACATCTTTAAAATAAAACTATAAAACTTTCAGTTTCTCTGTGATATAGTAGTAGTATAATTCTACTACTGCCAGATCTTCCCCCTGAAGACCTTTAGAAACATTATTTAGGCATATATAAAAGAATGAGAAAGGGACTGTCCCAAGATGTAGCAATTGTACAACCACTTCTACTGAATGCAATTAAGAAGTTGGATGAATAACTTCCCTTACCTTCCTTTTCAAGTATTAACATCTAAATATAACAACTTCAATTAGATACTGTGTGATCATTATCGGTGGTGATTTGACCTACAGCCCCTAAGACAATCACCAAAATTACTCAGAACAGCAAATAGACTTTGTTAAAAAAAACAAAACACATTATCCACTGGATTTTCCTCAGTGTTACTCTGTTTGCTACACATTTCTCTACAATTTTAGACTTAGACATGAGACTCATTAAACTTTTGTGGTCACTTTCACCTACCACATAGTCAAAAAATCATCACCAAAAACAGTTTAATGCTTCTATAAACTCTAGCACACCATTTCTAATAAAGTATTCACCTTTAAAAGAGCATCTACATATACATTGTGCTGTGACATGATTTCCTTCACATCCCATTTCACATTAGCCATGAGAAGTAGCATTTGTTCATAATCAATGGCTTTAGCAGCAACAATCCAATAAACTGGTTTACGTAGTTCACTGGCAGTTGACACTGTCTGAAAGAGAATATAAATAAAATTCGATTCAGAAAATTTCTGGCTATTAGGAACAATATATAACTATTATGTACAAGTATTTGCACTATAATGTACAAGTTTCAAATCTTCTGTTCAAAAATCAGCTGTGAATTACACAATTCTGACCTGAGAATAGAACTGCTGAAGAAAAGGCTTCTTGGCAGCTGGCATCACTGCATCAAGATGAGGTTGAAGAAATTCAAACTGCTCAGCCAGAAATACCCTTTGAAAGCAAAGAAAATTTACTGTGAACTAAATGCAATGTTTGGCATGTCTCTTTACAATTTTTACTCTACAGTTGACATATTTGACAATAACAATATGTAACCTTGGAAAATTTAGTCCTGAGAAGAACTGTATCAATTTCATGACAGCATAACAAGAAGTATTCTCAATTCTGATAATTTTAAAATATGCCTGCAAAGAAAATGCTTGAATAAAGAGACTAAGGTTTAAATACCAACAATTCATATTTCTGTTTTACTCAGGACACATTGCAAAAGTCTGGTGCAAGGTCTAGTGGTCAAGTGTCAAGCAATTTCCATACTGCAGGATAGTGAACAACAATATTAATAAATCCATGTCATAATTAAAAAGAAAATTCCTAATTACTTATACATTAGTGAATCTATAAGACAGAATTTGGTATCATCTTCATTGTCACAGGTAGAATTTGCTAATAACAACATAACAAGGAAATACATTTCTAACTAAGCGTAAATGAAAAATATAGTTTTAAAATTAATTTCTAATCTTTAAGTGTCATCTTATGTAGGGAAAAAATAATTCCTACCTGACCCTTACTATTATTCTGATCAAATAAAAACCACTGTGTAACTTTGCATTACTTGCTCATTATAATCTCTTCTTCACAGTTCCGCTTCCACCCATTGGAAAAAATATGGTAATCCAAGCTAAACCAATATGAACTAAGCAGTTTTGAGTCTCAGCCATCATTATTTGAGCACTTAATATAAGTTTAAAATGAACCATACAGATTAAATTAGCCTCTTTAAAATTAAATGTTTTTCTTGTATTGGCACAAATTACTGGACTACCTGCAGTAAAATTTTATTGTTGTGCTTGCAGGTTGTTAGACCAGATGGTCAGGCCCCACTATCTTTAATAAAGAAATTACCTCTATCACTCATATTTAAAGTGCCATTAAGATGTAGGAATTTTTCAGCTCTCAAGAAGGTTTTGGCTTGTAATCACGATTTCTTAAACAATCCCCAGTTTCAATGATTACAAAATACTGTGTACAGTAAACAACCTACAAGGATTCTGTGGCCACCACTCTCTCTGCCAAACCATACAGTGAATTGCCAGATGTCAAAACTACAAGATGACTGAGATGTGGGCTTGGCACCTTCTCTTTTCTCTCTTCAGCAGCTGTGAGAGTTCCTGAAGGATCAGCAGAGACCTCCTAAAAACAAAGAATTAAACAAATTAAAACCCACAAAACCAGCAAGGATGGCTCCAGCTGAGCAGTTTCAGATGCCAGGTAAGATGAAGGAATGTTTCAAATTTTAAGGGGTAATTTAAATCAAGCCTGAATCTAAAGATAACTACAGAGTATTCTATTTGAACAGTATGGGTGAAAAAAATCATATAATATAGATCAGTATCTAAGGAAAAAATAAAAATAAGAAAAAAAGGCAGAGAACAAACTTCTCACTACACCTTAACACCCAAACAGGCTTTAGCCCAATTGCCTTTTGCAAAACTGACTTCTCACCCTTGCAGATAGTATTTTCAATCTTACAGCAACGAAATGAGAAGACATATCAAAAGAATGTTACTTATGCGTGGGCTTTACTGTTTATGTGAGCTGTGGCTAATGTAAGTAAAATACAATTGATGTACTCAATCAAGCTACCATTCCACAAAAACTTCTATTCTGAAGACATCTTGATGGCAGAAAACCAGAAAATACTCACAGCAAGGGAACAGTAACTGTAGTAAGAAACAGGTTACACCATTGCCCTGTTGCAAAATCAAAAAAAAAAAATAGGGAAAACCCCCATCTGTACATTTGAGGAATGTATATACAAGTTACAGCTAGGAGAGGAATCACAGAAGGAAGAAATTCCCAGAGCTATCATATTGGTTTAAGTGGGTGTATAAATGGACACCCCTTGAAGCTTGGTTACTTCCCAAAACCGCATGAGGACATGAAAACATAAACGTAGTTCTGGCTTTGGATTAATTACTCATATGATGCTTACACACAGGCTATAAAAAGGTAAGAAATGCTACAAAGTAAAGGTAATATAAACCCCAGAACAGATAAAGACAGTAGGCATGACATGGCACTGATTTAGTAAGTAAGAGCCTTTTATGGCTCTGGGGATAGAAACTCTGTGGCCAGACAGGTGCTACAATATATCAGCCTGTATGTTTGGAATGAAAATAAATAACAATAACGCAGTGACAAAGTAGTAGTAAAAATAATTTCTTCAAAAGCAAGATCAGTGGCACAACATGTCTGTGGTAAAGCAGCATATGAACAACAGCAAATGTGACAACAATAATGCTTAAACATAATATTTATGGTTGGACTCAAAAAACCAAATCAGTTTAATTCTCAAATGGCTGCAAAAAATTGGACAAAGACGAAGTCAAAAACAAGATAATGAAAAAAAAAAGCCTTGAAGTTTGTGGATTGTTTGTTTGCTTGTTTCAACTGGAGATAGAAATAAAATGAGAGGAAATTGCAGTGAAGTAACTAAAAAAGGAGGAAGAAAAATAGGCTCAAGCTGACCACAACAGTCACCATGAGTTTCTTCCAGGCTTCACAGCAGAGAACAACTGTGAGAAGTGACCTGAAATAGAATCATTGCTATTCACACAGTTTTTTTCAGACACTTTTGCCTAAGGAGAAGAGGAGAGCAATGAGGACCAGGAACATCAATGGAACTTAGTGGTAGTGTAACTCATTCTGTATGTCAAGACTGAGACAAGGAGGAATATGTACTGAAGATCTTGAAAAGCCAAGAGAAAAGGTATTGCACAGATGATCAGGTGATAAGTGGAAAACCAACAGGGAGGTTATTCTGATAGCAAAATATCTGACAGCCCTATTATACTGCAGCGATTTAAGGTAGGACAGGTGAAAATTGATTATGTCAAAATGTGTAAGCACTTGGTGAAAATTAAATGAGTAGAAAGATTAACACTCTGCTGCCATAGACAAAGCAACACCAGAATGTGTTTACTGCTTGGATGAAAGCCAAGCCAAAAGTGACATTAAGAATATAAAACAACTGAGAAGATTATAGTGTCCAAGCTGTTAAAATGGTTTGAGGCGTGGAGGAACAAAAATTCACAAGTTTCACTTTAACTGTCTTGGATTTTAGTTGACAGTTTCCTCCTGTGGTGTGGTAGGCCAAGGCAACAGGGAGGTAGATTTGCTAAATCGGAAAGGCTCTTCCAGTTTTGCATCTTCCAAAGACATCAAACACAAAGGAGTCATTAACTACGTTCTAAAAAAAATAAACATCAAATGAGACACCACAGAAAAGCATGACCACTGCCACAGCCTTGAGAACCTGAACCACTACCTTACAAAAAAACACGTAAAACAATCTGGTCTGCCGCACTTTCTTATACAAAGAAAGTTTTTCAGCAGGAGCTGCCACAGGTTCCCAGGTGCACAGCTGTAACTATGTGGACAATTGCACTCCTCTGGAACTGTTTTGAGTGCCCAGGAGGGAGAGTCTGAAGTGACTAAGATGGCTCAGAGACCGCCCAAAGAGAGACCAAGCAATTGCCAAAACCCAGAAAATTTATTCAGTTAAATAAGCTAGAAAACTTCAGTAAATTATTCTGGTCCACTTTGGTAATACAGCCAAGTAAACAAAAAAAGCTGTACGAAGAACTCTAAATGAATAAATGTGAGGAAGCAAAATAGCTGCAGAAGTCCTAGTATAATTTCAAAGTGTTTGTCATGTCAGAACTTTTTTTTGTATACATAGAGTTTTCTTCCTTTGACAAGCAATTCATACAGCATCTTAAACATTGTCATTATACACCTTATGGAAAGCTTTTTCAAAGAGAGGAAAGAAAAAAAACACAAATTGTGTTTCCCCTTTTTTTCTTCTTTTTTTTTTTCTTTTAAGCAGCAGGAGACTAAGCAAGGATTAAAAAAATTGCAGAAATTATCTTCAGCCAAGCAAACCTCACCAAGAATCACAACTACCATTTCACCGAAGACCTTAGTTATGGCCTTTAGGAGCTGCATCCTATGCTAGGCACTGCCATGTCAAGTGACAAATTCCACAGCAAGATTCTCCAGAGCTTGCCTTTGGTATGAAAAAACATACATAACAGGGTGTATGTCCACACTAAGTAATGCAGGACTGTGCTGTGGCATTTTAGTAAATGTTTGTTTCCAGAACTGGAACTAATGTAACAGAACCGTACCATTCCACAACATCAAAGGGTCAAAGCCAAAACGGGCTGGGAAGTCAGGCATGAAGAAAATCTTACCAATCCTTATCTTATTTGCACAGATGAAAAATCTACATTTTCCTTCTCTGCACCATCAGTCTCTAACTTACTGACTCTGTCAAAAGACATATACTTTCTGGGGAAAGAGATCAAAAGCCAAAGCAAAGATAGAATATAAAATACACTGACCAATACTTATTTATATCACTAATTTCTTCCATCTACTCTTCTATACATTGCATTGAAATGCTTGTATACTTTACCACAATGATTTATTTCCTACTGCTGTAAGGCAGAGCAACTCTATGAAACTTCAGCTAAATTTCTGTTTTGCTTGGGCAAACTTCATTGCATTGAAATATTTATGAGTATTCCATGGTTATTTGCCCCCAGTATTCTCTTTTGAATGCAGCAATATCACTCAAAGCAACTATTTACACACACAGGACATTCACAGACAACATCTAGGTAATGGCAGTATCACGAGTACACTACATTTTGTGAAGATAAGGATGCTGGTTGGAAACAGATAAAGCAAGGAATCAGAAGTACAAATTTTCCTTTCAAACCACCAATTATCACAGATCACACCATTCTGATTGATGCCTTGTACCTAGCTGGGGGCTTACAGGTCTCAGTGAACAAACATGAACATCATTACTGTGTAAAAACACATTCCTGTTAGAAATGACAAACACAAGGACCAGATGTGTGCAAGTATCTCTACACACCCCACTCAGGAACTCCAAACGAAGAGATATAGGCAACTCAGAAACAGGGACTTGTTTTGATGTATTTAGCCTAATTAAAATCACATCTTAGTGAGGCTGAAAGGATAACACCTCTTCATCCCTTTTTCACTCTTCTCTTTCTGTGTTTTCTTTTTAATACATCCTGCCGATATGAATGAGTAGAGTGCTTTTAGAGTGCTATTTCTGGAGGATAGAAATTATTAACTCTGAAGCTGCTGCAGAGCAGAAATTCGTATGAAACCCATTTTGTACTATCTGTGCAAGGGCCTGACTATGAAGTTCAGGTACACACATTAAGGGCATTACAATGCAGCCAAACAAATTTTTGAAAGTCATACTGTCCTCTTACCTCTCAGAAATTAAACTGGACCCTAAACTATTTTGCAACAAATACTCAAAGTGCTTTTATTTTTTATACTTCTGAGTTAGCCTACAAGTATTTCTTTAAGGCAAAGTAGGTTACGCACAGAAAGCTCCTTACAGAAAACTGTAAGCTGCCAGGACAATTCCACATAATTTACTATAAGAAAGCAAATAAAGGCAGTTTTGCTAATTGGTAGGCCCTTTTTATTTATTTTTAACTAAACATATTTCATTTATTTATCAAAAGAAATTTCAGATCACACTTAAAACAGTATCTTCAATAGCAGGGTAGAGATTAGAAAGAGCCATAATTGGACAAAACTTCATTATTAGTATATTTGTAAAAGTTTGAAATCAGAAGCATGTCTTCCTCATAAATCAAAAAGTGAAAACTTTCCATTTTTAGTATAAGACCAGCATAAGTTCATAAGATATTAATAAATCTCATGGAATGCCTTTAAGTCAATAGGAGTTAGCTAAGATTTCTTTCCCCTTTAAAATCATACCTTGAACGTAGCCATTAATTTCAACTGACAGTAACATTATCTGCTACAGGACTGTTAATGACTGAGGAAGAAAAAGAACTGCTCTTATTTTTCCATTTTACTCCAAGAAACTTTGGGGGGGGTTGGGGGTTTTTTTGTTTGTTTGTTTGGGGGTTTTTGTTTGGTTTATTTTTTTATTTTATTTTGATTTTATTTTTTTAACAGCTAAAAAAATTCAAGTCTGTAAAGCACTGTCAGGAACCATCACTACAGAGTAAGTTTAAAGAATGGATTCCATAGCTTGTCATTTTTCCATAATCTTTAACTGATTCATCTGCAAGTTCTTCTGAGAATTAATTTTTCTCTCTTAATACACTGCCTTTGAAAAGAATATTAAGATGAGTAGCCTTTTTCTGTTTTTTAAAGGCCTAGCCTTTTAGTTATCTTATGCTCCCTCTACTGACTCAATAAGAAATGGCCCCAAAACCCTTTAAGACACTTCTCTGAGAGAACAGTTTAGGATTTGATATAATACTTCAAGGAATTAAAAAGGCATAAAGTATATTTCTGTGGAGTGTCAAATCTTTGTGAAAGTCAGACTAGAGCATCTGTTTTCTACTTCTTTCTAAGGCAGAAGCCTTAGAAAATAAAACCTTCCTGTAGCATCCACAGTATTAACTACTATACAAGCCGGTTATCACACCCCTAGGAAATTTATTCATAATGTTTGAAGGTGTTTATATTTTGGTGGAAAAAGAGAACTTCAAATTTCCATTTCTGGTGTAGTTCTTATTGATATTTCTCTATAAACTCTGCTGCTCAGTTGAATCCACAAAATCTACCTAAAGTCTCCTTTACTATCCTCCTGTGAAAGACAGTAATTTACTACCAGTGTGACAGAGCACTGCATTTAGTTTTCACATTTTGAAAATAAGTCATGAAGTGATCAATGGGATACAATGTCAAAAATACATCAGGGAAAGTTCCCCAAAATTAAGAAATTACTTAATGAAGGACTTTGTATACTATATCTACTATCTTGAAAGACAAACAATCTTTAGGATGGTTTACTGTTTTGCTATTCTTTCACCTAAGAAAAATGAGTCATATATTGTGTTGGTTTGGTTTTCTTTTTATAAAACCTCTCTTAATAAGGATAATACTGATTGTCTCTCTTTATTACATGAACTGCAATAGAAGATTTAAATACAGAATTTCATTGTTACACCTAGCAAAAGCTATTAGTTTTGCTGTGTATTAGAAACAAGTAATTTCATACAATAATGATCTCTATATCATGAAACCAAGCCTTTCTCATTACAGACACTGACGTGAAAAGAGAAAAAAATCCAAAAGCCAAGATGAAATATAATTCCTAAATTTTGTACAGAGACCTCTATTCCACTGAGCATTAACAAAATACAGGTACTTACCAGATCAATCAGACTCTCCTGGATTCTGTTCAGTGTGGTGCGTAATCTGCTGCTACTGAGGCCCAGCCCTGTTAATTCAAACTGGAAGAAATACATTTTATATAAGTTGGGAAAGGAAAACTCATTGGTTTAAACTTTACAGTTATACAGCAAAACTTAAGTTTGCAAAGACTATCTACAATTTACTTACATTAAAGTTTTAGCACATAATCACAACCATACAAAATGAAAAGAAAATCAACAGAGCTCATGGCACTCAACACTGCACTGGTGTGAGGACTGACATAAGTATCTTTCATGAAGATGACATCTTATCATTCATGTCAATAAAACAACCAGTATCCTTTACTGTTATAATACTGTATTTGGCTGCAGGACTCTATGTTTTCTCATTTGGTCAATGAGCCCAGATGGTGCACCACAATGTCCCCTCAGAGACTTGCACGCACACCACACCCAAGCCAAATGGTCTTCACTCTAGCTATAAAATCTCATTTAATTATCCGTCATGTATCTTGCATATGTAGAAATTATAACCATTGATCTTTATAAAAGAGTCATTATCACTTAACGTTTATAAAGATCTACCTGAGAAACAAGCCATCTTCATGTTAGTGACTCAGGAGTATATGGTGCAGAGGCTCAGCTGGGATAAATCAATATAGCTACACTAATTTCCTGCTAAGTGCAATGAATTATACCAGCTGAGGGTCTGACTTGACATGCATAATTATTGTAACTACTTATCTTCTACATTTAATTAAAAAGAAAACCAATAAACTAACAAAACAGTGACGGTGGAAATGGACATCTAAGAAACACACATTTAAGTCAACAATCTTGAAGGATTTGAATACAGTTCTGGTATGTGATTCACACCAAAAGGCAATTTACTGAACAATATTTAGAGCACTGTTGTGCACTGTATTATCAGACTTTCTTCAGTGGGCTGAGTCAGGGAAGCCAAGTGTTTGAGTTCAAGTCCTCTCCTCTGCTTCTTTAAAAGACAAACCAGTATAATTTAGGTCCCCATCTACTGAATCTAAGTTTCTGACTTAAGATGTCCATCTGCCCCAATTCTCCTACCTATTAAACGAAAATTTACATCTGAGCTGAATTCCCACTGAAAGTACACTCTGATGAAATCTAGAACGTGATCTAGGAGACATAATCACTATCTTGGTGTCCACATTTGATAAACTGATAAATAGAAATGTTCATGCCTTTGTTTTTCTGCAAGTAAGATTTTTACAAAAATAATTTGTATTTTTATTCAAGTTTTTACTGTAGGAGCATCAGTTCTGAACTGCCTTTGATTTTGCAGGTATGTGACTGAAAAATAAAATAACATTTTTCCCTTACAGAAACACATCCTTAATTCTTAACGTCATATAGTTATTGTTCAAGAAGTGGGCATAAGGACTGCAAATTCAAGGCTGACTATTCTCTCTGTCAGGGTAACAACAAACAGAAAAAAACCCCTACTTAAAAGAAAAATATACATATATTAAAAATCTATTTGCAAGTTTCAGCCATTAAATTTTCTTTTAAGAAATTTGCACCATGAAAACTATGCATCATGCAATCCACCGCTAATTCTTTCTTTCTCTACCTTTTGATTGCTAACTTTCAATAGCTATCAGTAACTTTTACTTATTGCTTAATATAGTTATAATATATAATTATATAATTAATATATAATGATATATTTCTTTCTAAAAAAGGGTAAATTCATATTTGACACATATCTGAATAAAAAGGAATGTAAAAATAAACTTAAATTTCCATGGACCACTACATATTAAGTAGTGTTTTACTACTTAAAACAGATTTACCAGGCAGCCAGTTGCAGCCTGAAGTCAGAATCATGTACCCATATGCATGAGTGGCAAAAAACCAAGAAGCAAACAAAAAATACCAAAAAATAATTGTTACTCGGAATTTTTCCACACAGACAGAACCTCATGGCTTAACACAGAACGTGTCACTCATCAGTACATCCGATTTGCTTCACAGCAGTTTTTGCTAGTTCTATATGCAAAATGATAGGTATTTAAATTCCACAGGTTGATGACCTAAAATGGCTAGTAAGTACAGCATTGGACAATTTGCAGAATAATTCTACTCATCACCAATTTTACATAACTCCCTTCAGTTATGAAAAAAAATTATGTTTACAAATTGGTGTGATATCCTGTCAAAAAAAAATTAAAACTCACTTCACCTGTTTTCTGCTAGGGAAGATTATTTTGTGGCATGTTCATGAATGTCTTACACTGTAGCGAGTAGATATTAAACAGAGCCAATTTCTGTTAACTTATGTTGGGTTTCTCCATAATTTGAGACAAAGCAGCCTTAACTTGCATCCCACAAATAAAAAAAGTGTTGAAAGAGCAATTCTGATTACAATTTTTGACAGTGAAGAAAGCTAAATACTGACTACTTAGGATAATGGTTCTAAAGAGCTCTGGAAAGAACAATGACTCAGCATCATGACCAGACACAACTCAACACATTAATTTTAAATCCCTGGGTTTCACAGAACTGGCAATGAACTCTGTACAATTAATCACTCTCCTTATGTATCTACTAACTCATACATACAACATAAGCACAATATTCACAAATAATTTCAAACATTTATGTTTGAAGTTATGCCAGCGTACTCTGAGAATCCCATTTGAATTTATTTTGTAAATAAAAATAAACCATGAATATTCTCAGTGGTCTAAATCACATACCATCACCCATCTCTACTTTCTATAGGTTTATAAACACTATGGGGAGTGAGGATATTTAAGCAGCATTACAAGAGGGTTTATTACAATCATAAACCCTTGTAAGCATTGTGTTTCCCACGGAAAGTCATCTGTCAAAACAAATATTAGGCATGCTACAAAAACATCACAATTTTACCACCATCTGCTATAATGTTTACCTGCCTATCACTGTGCTGTTCTCTGTTAGAAGCACAGAGTAAGGAAGTCGGTATGGGCTTTAGAAACACAAAATGGGAGGTGGAAAAGAAACAAAACAAAACAAAAAAAGGCAACACAATGTGAATATCAGAGCAACTGACTAAGCCAACAGAAATCAATTATCTTAACAAAACAAAACAAAACCCAAACAAACAAACAAACAAAAGAAAACAAAAACAACCAACCAGAAAAAAAATTTCAAAAAACAAAACACTGGTCTTGTAAATACAAATTGAAAGCACATTTGCCCTGCCAAATAGAACAGTTCAAAACCATTCAGAACCATACGCCAAGTCTGAAAATCCATTACAATTTGCCAACAGATTATGATGAATTTGGAACCCCTTCATATTACTACTTGTGGAGTAATTTAGGGGCTAAAAGAGGAGAAAATTGTTTTTACATGCAATTATTCATAAACACTTAAAGACAATTCAACTGAAAGTGATCTATGTTATGTAAAGACATTGCCAACAAGTACTTATTTCAACTACAAGATCACTGAAAAATGTTTTCATTAGTGCAAGTAGTTTGACAGAAGAACACTAGATCTGAAAAAGTATTTTTCAAACCTCTTAAACTTGAGTTACAATTTAACTTTCATGGCCCCCTTCTCCTCTTTTCTTTTACTATTCTTATGGAAGCTGGAGAAATATATACTGAAAAATAAATCACCTCACACTCTCTGGGCTCAAAATCACCACCCTTCTTCTGCAGACTGCTCCTTTTGCTACCCACTTTCTGCCACTACTTATATGTGTCTCACGGTTTCTTTCCTCCCTTCTAATACTGCTGGAAAAAAGAATAGAGAATCTATCTATTCAAAACATAACATGATTAATGTCCTAGTGACAATAATGCTTTCAGTACTTATTTCCCTTATGGCTGATCTAATCAGTCTTTTCTTACTTCTACATTCAAATCCATTCTGTTGCTGCTAATTTTTTTGGGATTACATATTGGGTAGTATTTTAAGCAAAGAGATCTCCTCTGTATTTTCCTTCTGTGTGTACAGTGATGCTTGAAAACTAAAAATGTTTCCACCTACCGTGTCATTTCGGCCAAAAAACGTATAGACTGCATACAGATAATAATCGAAGAGCTGGGACATGAAGTGGATCACATCAAATGCAATTGGTTTCAGAATATTCATCATCTGCATGTATTTCCCTTAAAAATTAAATACAGAAGATCAGCTTTCTCAGTATAAGTGCTACAAAGACAGTGCCAAGTTCTAAAAACTCAAAACCAGCTTTACAAAGTACATTATTTAGCCTCCAATATTGATAAACAACAACTCAGTAAGTTTAGAGATTGGGAGGTTTAAAAACCAAGATAAAAATGACACCTAAGACATCACAAATGCCTCAAGATTTCTCAAAATGTGGGCATTAATCCATATCAAAATGTCTTCTAACATTCTTGACCTTCTGGTACCAAATTCAAAATATACAACTTTCTAAATCCTCTACAAGTTTCAGCTTCATTTAGCCAAAAAATAATAATCCCCTTAAGTAGTCTCTGGTAAGTGCTATATAGAGTCACTGAAGATTTTATGCATTAGTGTGTGTTCATATATGCATATAGGGATATTTTTTAAGCAATAGAAAAGTACAGCATAAAAATGATATGACCAGGATTGGATTTTACCGAAGAACTCCACAAATAATGTGTTTCACATTGGTTCTATAGCATTTCATGCTCTCTCTCCCTTTTATCCTGGGGTAAGAATCCCAAGTGGTTTTAAGATGTACACTTGAAATACTTTTAGAGGGGCAGACTGTGAGTAAGGGAGAATGATGGGACCTTGGCACATATAGGGAGAAGACTCTTCCTTCCTGTTCTCTGTTGTAACACATTTGACTTGAGAAAATGAAAAATTTCTTAAAATAATTAAAAAAACCCCCAACCTCAGGACTTTCATCTATATGTTATCTGAATCAAACTGATCATATGATTTGGACTCAGAAGAAATTTTTCCCTGCATGCCTAGTTCACAGGGCCTATAGTTTTCAGTTATTTTGTTTTCCAGTACAGGGCATGGCTCTTCATCAGGTCATACAAGAAGAGGATTTAATGAAAACCCTGATACTGTAGAGCCCCCAGACTGCCTGCTGGTTACCTCAAAAATGACATCCTGCTTGCTCTTTTAGCGTTTTAAAAACATAAAGAATATATAATAAGCTTTTGGTCATTATAGTAAGAGACAGTAATTTTTGAACTGTAACACAAATGCAGCCTACCCAGCATGTAGGATATAGCAGATCATTTAACAAATTGTCATATTTCAGACATGTTTTGACGTGACAGGTTGAAAAAATTACATGAGGATGCTAAAACAATTTCTTTTTCCTGTAGTCAAAAACACTGTTTTTCAAGTTAATGCTGTGCCCATCAAAGTATTTTACTAATAGATACAGAAAATCTTGGTTTAATCACAGAAACTGGGTAACAGAAACAAAGTTACCTTTTAGTACTGAGGCGATGGGGAGTTACTTAAATTTTTTAAGTGAGTAATTGGGTAGGTTAGCAAAGATAACATTAATTTGACAAATACACAATACAGCTACATACCTAGTAATATGGTAGAGCACCATATTGGTTGGTAAGAACCAACCAGTAACCTGATATTGCTACTTTCCAGATTTTTATCTAGCTTAGAAAGAATTCAATCCCTGCTTGAATGCTATGTGTCTGTAGCCCTGTTTGCTAACACACACAAGCATATATTTTGGTATTTTTGGACATTTGACACAGGTGGTAAAATTCAATATTTGGCAGTTTAGACCAAACGTTAACTCTATGCATAATTATTAATGCTTTGACCCACAGTACTACCAACAAACTGAAAAGCAGACTTCAAAAATTCTATTTGCCTTCCAAAAGGAAAACCCAAATGCACAGTCCAATGTGGAAATTTTTGGATGTTTGGGAAATGATGGTACCCCAATCAAAGCAACTGTCACCTTCATCTGTGCTATGTAAATATTCTGTATTGCCACAGGCTGATTTTTTCCACTTACTCTGTGATAAACACATTTTTAAACTCGCCTGCAACCTAAACACAACATAAGAGTGATGTGTCACATTCTGGACAGTTAAGACTTCCATATATCTGTGCAGCTGGTATGTATTGAACGTAATCTCTTGGGTAGTATCTTACACTTTTACAAAGGGCTACACACTGTACACTGCCCAAGTATTGTCCCTATAAAAATCTTCTGATGCCAAGAACATTTCTCTATTACTACATCACTCAGCATCTTGACACAACAACCGTTCCAAGAACATTTCCTCCTAGTTGCTCCCTCTAACAGGACACTAACTTTTAATTTCTACACATTGTTACCTAATTGCACTAAAATTCCTATTTGGGGTGAAAAAGGGATATATAAGAACATTTCCAGACAGCACAAACAAATCCACACCATGATAGAACTTCCAGCAATACCTGAAACCACCACTTAACAGTTTCAGCAACTTAAAGCAGCTTGACTTTCTAGAGGCTCCCTGCTAATAGCTAAAACTGCTGAACATTTGCCAGGTTTCTTTTGAAGCACTGCTTCCAGCACTCCTTCTATCCTTAAAGATAATAAGTAGAGAGTATTCTCTACCAGACTACTCTATATAAAACTGATGCCCCTCACAAATTAGCGCACACAAATCTTTGCCGATAGAACAGCCAACCCGGAAAAGCAAGCTTTAAAGTAGGAAAGCTGGGGGAAGGGGAGAGTTATAGTGACCACCCAAGCATCAAAAGAAGGTTTAAGTGGGGATACCTCCAGCAAGTACTGGCAACCAAAGACAGGACTATAAGACAGGAGCACGAGGCATCCCCTTGCACTCCCACTGGGATACTGATGCACTCATATACCGCTATAAAGTGCCTGTACACCAACGCACGCAGGGCAAGGAACAAACAAGAAGAACTGGAGATCTGTGTGCAGTCACAGGGTGTGGCAGTAAATCTCCAGTATATGAGAAAATTGTGGTTTAAACATGTTTCAAAATGGCTATTTGTAGTCTCTTTGCTAACTCATGCCTTCTTCTTCCCAAGACCCCCCACGACAAGTGTTATCCCATGCAGGAATGTCCTGGGAAGATGTCCTAAGGTGTTCTCATTGGACCTTGTTAACCCCTTCCTGTGATTGGGTGTTCCTGTAAGCCCCTTGAGACTTCTAATTGGTTACTCTGTGAGTCCTTCTAACCCTATAAATGTAACCCCCCCAACAATAAACTCTCTCTTGCCTCCTCTCTGCGCCCGGTGTGCTGTCTCTGTGCCTGCCATGGAGCCACGCGGGTGGGAGGAGGGGAGAGCACCTCTCCCCTCCAGGCTCAGGACCTGAAGAAACCCCTGGCGCTGGAGTTCCCCCCATCCACTTAAGCCGTCGGAAATGGTTCCTCAGATGGAAATGGAACTAGAACTGGGCCACCCCACGTCATGGGGGGAAAGGGATCCAGAACAGGGCTTTGATATCATCGCAATTACAGAGGTGTGGTGGGATAGTCTGTGTGACTGGAATGTTGTCATGATGGCCTACACGCTGTTTAGGAAAGACAGACTTGGAAAGCGCAGTGGTGGGGTTGCCATCTATATAAGGCAACACTTGGAATGTATCAAGCTCCATCCTGGGGTGGGTCGAGAGCTTATGGGTTAGGGTAAAAGGGCAGACTAGAAAGGGTGTTTGCTACATGATGCCTGATCAGGAGGAGAAAGTGGATGAAGTCTTTTAATAGACAACTAGAAGTAGCCTCGTGGTCACAGGCCCTGCTTCTCATGGGGGACTTCAACTACCCCAACATCTGCTGGAAGAACAAAACAGCAAAGCATAAACAGTCCAGGAGCTTTCTGGAAAGCATTCACAACTTCCTGACACAGATGGTGGAAGATACCAATGAAGAATGGTGTGTGGTTCAACCTTATACTAACGAACAAGGAAGGCTCGGAGGTGTGAAGATCTGGTGCAGCCTTGGCTACAGTGACATGTGAAGTACAGTATCTTGTATGGAGGAAGCAGGGCAGCAAGTAAGGTCACAACCCTGGACTTCAGGAAAGCTAACTCCAATCCTTTCAGGGATCTTCTTGGAAGAATCCCATGGGAATAGGCCTTGCAAGGAAAATCCTTCCAAGAGAGATGGTCAGTATTAAAGCACCACTTCTTCCAGGCTCAAGAACAGTGCATCCCGATGAGGAAGAAATTGGGAAAGGGGGTGAGAGACCTGTGTGGATGAACAAGGAACACCTCCAAAAACTCAGTCATAAGCAGGAGATATACAGGAGGTGGAAGCAAAAAAAGGCCACTTGGAATCAATAGAGATGTTGTCAGAGTAAGTAGAAACAAGAAAGGAAGACCAAGGCCCATTTGGAATCAAATTGATCAGGAATGATGAGGACAACAAGGGCTTCTTCAAATACATCAACAACAAAGGGAAAATTAAGGAAAATATAGGTCTGTTACTAAACGGAGATGGGACCCTGGGGAGAGAATACAGGGATGGCAGAGACACCAGATGCCTTTTTTGCATCAGTCTTCACTGATAAGACCATCCCTCAGGAACCTCTGATCCAGATGACCAGGGAAAAGGAATGGTGGAAGGAAAACGTACCATTAAGAGCTAAAATGCCACTTTGAAGGAAAAAGTGTAAAGTCCATGGTAATTATATAATTTTGAAAGACTATATGATTTAGGGTTTTTTAAGTCACATGAGGTTCTATGCTATGTGCCCAATCACTTACTTCAGCCACATCACCATTACTATTTTCTTAAAATTTACTGGATTTTGAAGCAAGCAAAATTTAAGAGTTTCTTCTCAAAAATCATTCACAACACAAGCAAAAAGAGACCAAAACAGCACTACAAAAACTCAACCTAAGAAATACTCATTAAACTATTTCATAGTTCAGAAAGATATTAATTAAGAAATCACTCAATCAATATATACAATGACGTAGTCATTAATTATTCCTGTAGATATACAGGGCTTAGTCAAAATATTTCATACAAATTTAACAAGTCTATTCTTCCTTTACATTTCAAGTCAACATGCAATGAATTTATAAGAAAAAATTAACTTTATATATTAATCTCATGGTTACTTTATACTGGAAACAGAGAAATAATTACCTGGTTTATTAACTTGAGGGAAAATCTGATAAACTGGACTATTCACATGAAATTCAAATTAAAGAAAATTGTAGCAGTTCCCACTTCAATTATACATTAGCAACTCATTTATACAGTTTATAAATATTAAGCTAGACTTTGTTTTATTCATCTAGCATACATATACAAAGCATACAGCACACAAAAATAGTTCAAAATGGTTTATGAGCACTGTTTTACTCATTCCATGAGTACTACTCCATTCCAAAAAAGCGAACAAACGATTTCTACTACTTGATTGAGCAATTTAAATCTGCATCTTCATCTCACTCCACACTTCCTTTTTTAACCCTAATTTCCTTTATTATCTGTTTTTAACTAAGATAAGGGAGCTGATCTGGATCTACAAAACATTGCTGATGCATCATACAGAAGCCAAGAATATCAGTGACAAAATGCAGCAGGGACAAAAACTGTTTAAGTACTCACATTACTGCCACCAAAACAAACCTCACTTGCAACACAGCCTTTTTTTCCAGGAACTGAACTTTTTCAAAAGTAGACAGGACATATCTGTAGTGTCCCCTGTACTACATTAGGCCCCTACTTAATTTTTAAGGTGTCACACCACTGGTGCACATGTAATTCACTTCGTCCAACTCAGAAACTAGACCCTGAGCCCACACTGGTTGCCTAGATCTCCAGTGCAGAGTTCAAGCAGTTCCACAAGTCAAATGGTAAGAGATAACACGCAAGCAAAGACATCCAGGTCAGTCAACAAACTACATCATTTTCTGGAGTCACCTAGAGTTCTCCACTGACAAAGAAGAGATCCTACACAATCATCTCAGCTACACTCCTCAAAATTGCTGTTAAGAACTGTGGTATTTTCCTAGCAAAAATCTGAGACAGTGAAAGACAAACTGGAATTTTCCACAGCATCAGTAGAGAATACTGTGAAAAGATGGGCATGCTCCACAGCACTCCTGTAGGAGGATAATCCAAGGGAGCGGATCACACCTGGATCTCCTACAACCTAGCATCATACCCAGACAAATCTGCCAAACAACAACATGCTTATTTTCACATTTAATAGGGATGGTTCACAAGAAAAGAGGGTAGACAAGGAGGGAGAAAAAATGAATACATTCAATAGTCTGCCTAAACAGGAGTATCTTCTTTGTTGTTTCTGTAGTCATTAACCATTAGTTCAAGCAATGTGTCTGATGCCCCTATTGTACTATAAACTAGCAGCTTGTTCTTTGGCAAAACAATAGGAAAGTACACCTTGTACACCCGCCAGCTGTACAAGGTCATTATCATTACAGATGGACTGAACTGCCAGTACAAGCAAGATGTGAGAAATCCAAAGACGTACATAAGGGAGGGACTTGTGACTGGGATGTTGATAATACAACAGAAACACAATGCAGCGAGATGTCATTCCAAGTATTGTACATTATTTTGGTAAGACTCTAACAAAAGTAGAAAAACAACTGGTAAGAAAGCAGGAGATTTAAGTTTCTGGCAGATAAATACAGAGGATGCTAAAAACCTTGGTACATTCTCTTTAGCAAATCAGAGAGTGAGAAGAAATAGGATTGCTTCCTGTAAAACCAGCAGCACAGTAGGCCCTGAAGAACAAGACAATCTGTTAAACATAAAAGGTTCTTTTGGCATAAGATCAAGTGGGTAGAAATAAGTGGATAATTTTTTTCTTCTTTTTTTTTTTTTAACCATTAAGTTGTTAAGGTTTTGGAATACAATTCCTATTAGACAGAGTGGTGGGAAGAGAAGCATTTTTAAGCCGGAGCTCAAAACATGCACATTTACAGGCAATAGTAAATGACACAACTGGGGCTGCAGGGAGTCCTTTTCCAATTCCATGTTTCTAATAGTGGTATTATCAGTCATTACAAAAACAATATGAAACACCTCAAATAGCAGAAAAAAATTGAAAATTAATCATAATTCCAGAAGGAGAAAAAAAGTGTATATATGAGCTTTGAAAATTACGTTTAATTTTGGGTTATGAACAGAATCCACAAATAGAAAGACTCCTTATGTAAAACTGGAAAACCAGAACTACAGCTCCACCTACTCACACACTGTTAGGGCAGGGGCAGAGGCTGGGGTTTGCATGAAAGTGCTATGAGTGGTTTCCAGATTCAATTCTAAATTTTCTTAGATTAGAAAGGAGCAAACAAATCTCTCCAACATAACTCACAAACCAATGCCAGAAAAGTTATAACATAATAATCTCAAATTTCATTTCAGCTCTATATTGTAAATGCTCAAGGTAAAAAGGGTTTCAGCAAACCTGCAAAAAACCTTTAGAAAATTAATTCCTGATTTACATGCTGCCCCCAAAGACAGTAAAAGGTACTAATCAAGTGTTGGAATAGTCTTTTTTAAAAGAGCTTATTCTGAAATACAACAATCATTTTCAAGCACATAAATATTGAAGACAAACTTCATTAATGCAACACATACAGAATTCCTCTCTCTTCTGCCTAACCTGATAAATGTAGGTAGTTACTTCTCTGTATAAAATGAAAGTCAGTAGCTACTGTACAATTATGTAGCTAATCAAATGGAAGGCGTGATCACAAAAAATCAATTCCATTAGACCTAGATTGGAGGCAAGTGTTTTCATAGAAAATGTGGCTAGAAAAAGACTAAAGAAGTGGCCTAGTGCAACCTCCTGCAGGTGTAAGGAAATGAGGTTGCTCTGCAGCCTTTCCAGTCATGTCTTGATCACATCCAAGGAAAGAGATTCCCTAAACTCCCTAGGGATTAATGGGATGCATTTCAATTACTGAAATTATAGTACGGGTGAGTTCTTTACTTCTAGTTGTTTACCACGTAGTAAAAATAGTTATTCTGGATGTGAGAATTTGTGTAATGAAAGGGGAAAAAAACCTAGACTGTAAATTCTTACTTCTGCAACAATTCTACTTTAAGACAAAGCATCTAATAAGACACATCAGCAACACAAATATTCATCTTTTTGCTTGCTATCTCCACTCTTTTTACACATTCAATATGTTAGACAAATAATCTACCATTTTAAGTTAAAAATCAATATATGCATGCAGATTAACTTTCAAAGTGAAGTAACCCATAAGATATAAGCAAATTTGTCTATTTAAATAAAAAATACTTGTTTAGCAATTTATTCCTATTTTATTAACATTTTCAAAGAGTAGAAAAGGAGCCCAATTAGGTATATTTTTAAGGCCTTAAGTTTCGTTCAACATATTTGCTGTAATAGGTATGTTTGCACAAAAATCAAAAACACTTACAAAAACCCACAATTGTTCTACATACCAACAAGCCGTATTACATTCAGGGTAGTGTTTGTTAGAATAGGTGCGTTCACTTTATTGAGGTTGTAATCTGATCTCTTTCTGCTCCTCAGAGTTTCTCGAGAAACACTTTAAAGAAAACAAAGTACACCAAATGTGACAATATTCGAGGACATACAAATGAAATTTAGTAGAAAATAAATTATTCCTCCCCCCTTCTTTCACATGACAGTATGTCTTCTGGTGCAGCATTTGATTTATGCCAAAGCATAACTGGGTTAGGATTCTAACATTTAAGAGAGAAGCCTGACCTAATTTACACAGAATTGTACTAGAGAAAGGAATTTCTTGGACTTGTAGTCCAAGGCTTGAGTTATACAGGCCTCTGCCTTGCCCCACGAACCGTTTTAATCACTCTGACTCAAGACCACAGTTCATGAAGTAAAAAATGAAAACAACACAAGCCACAACAAAACAGGGACAGATTAGTCACCTACAGATGAAAATTACTATCTGGAAATGGAATTAATTTTGAGGAAGATGAAGTTAAAAAAAGTCATTGAATTTTTCATGAAGTCTAGTCCTGCAAGTGGCAGGGAGTCGGACTCAATCCAAAAATTCAGAATGTTTGAATTTCACAGCACAAACATATGGACAGTAAATATTGTTTGTTCTAATTAAGGAATTTTTAAACATATCTCCATCAATTCTTTGAAATTAAGTAGTTTACATGATGTATCTAATGGAATCATTTAACAATATTTTATCCTGAGGAGTTATTTTGTAAAAAACCCATTACTCTGCTTTGACCTAAGTGATGGCATTTTGGTTCTCCTGCAATCCCTACATAAAAATAATGTTAGCCTGCCTTACAAAGTCTGAATGGACATCTAAGTTGTACAGTATACTAGACAGAAATTTGTATTTCAGATCCTTTTAAAGGCTACAGAGTTGGCTTTTGTTTATATTAATATATATTAATTTTTTATTGTATTCATCAAAATAGAATATGTATATTCATTCATATATGTGTGTGTATGTATATTCTCAAAGAAAAAGGTAATTTAAAATTCCAAAGGACTGTCTTTAAGCTATGGAAGAATCTCTTTTTTTTTTTTCCTCCTCTGTAGAAGTTTACTGTTCTGCAAAAGCAGAAGCCCAAAACTCAAGCCATTTGTCTGCAAACAACTGATTTTGACACAACAGAAATTATACATATGCACAACAGCTGCTATAGAAGAACCTTCAGTTAACGTCTACTCCTTGCTAATCAGTTTTCCACTACCTGCTTCAGAGAGCCTTTGTCCTCTTTCAAAATGCTTTTTGCAGCTTCTCTGCAATAATGATGAGCAGTTTTACGTTCCTCCCCATTCTGGAGATCTAAGTGTTGAGACCTTCTAACTGTGCAGGCAGCATAAAGATTATTTAATTATTATTCCACTGTTGTAGATTATAGAAAATGAACTACTTAGAGTACTGAGATGAAAAGCATGTAAATTAGACCAAGGACTCACAGAGCCTACTTACCTTTTTATCGGGGCATCTCCTGTCTGCTCATCCACATAATCTCTTTTCAACTCTTCAGGAACATCGCTGTCACTATCATACTCTTGATATGCACCTTTTTCTTGTTCATCTGATTCATACTGTTCAAAATAAACAAACAAACAAACAAATAAACAAATATACTAACATTATCTCTTATAATAATATCACTCATTTAATGTGGCACTTTGGTAATTTCTTGTCTTTTACCTTGATCATAATACAAATCATTTTGCTCGTTGAAAGGCTGCTGACAATGTTCATTAAAAATGCAACAGGCAAATTATACAAAGCCATTTTAAGTGCATTTCTATTTTCAGATCTTGATTGAGTAAATATCTGCATCATCCTATTTCTCCCATCCTATTTGCATTCTAGTTGGTGTATCAAGTACCCACATATCTGAGATTTTATTATTTACTTTCTAATCTGAAAAAATAGTAATAAAACCTCAAAATTCATCCATACAATGGTAATAAAATAAAAAAACCCGACACTACACAATCCTTAATTATTATTGCAAGAAAGACTAAACTATTCCTTCACAAAAATACTTATTTATATTGTACACATTTATTTTTTTAAAAATACAATACCAAAAACCAAACTTGCAGTTGCTTGCAGAATTGCTTTTAGAATACTCCAAAAGACATTTCTATTAGAGAGTCGTTCAACCACTTAACCTGATAGAGATGATGCAATTTTGACTAAGCACAAACACTTCACAAAAACAGACCAACAGACCAAGGTCACTTGGTCTGTTCAGCCTGGAAGAGACTGAAGGAAGACTTCAGTGCAGTTACAACTTCCTTGTGAGGGGAAGAGGGGGGGCAGACACTGATCTCTTCTCTCTGGCGATCAGTGAAAGACCTAAAGGGAACAGCCTGAAGTTATATCAGGGGAGGTTTAGGTTTGATATTAAAAAGAGGTTTTTCACCCAGAATGTGGCTGGGCACTGGAACAGGCTCCCCAGGGAAGTGGTCACAGCACCAAGCCTGACAGAGTTCAAGAAGCGTTTGGATGATACTCTTGGGCACATGGTGTGACTCCTGGGGATGGTCCTGTGCAGGACCGGGAGTCAGACTCAATGATCCTTGCGGGTCCCTTCCAACTCAGTATATTCTGTGATTCTCTGAAATGCTATTACAACTATGTAAGTATTTCTCATGGCTCTATCAGCATGTAATTTTTTTTCCTCACTCATTTTTCTGCAATGTATGCCATACTATCTACCTCAACAGAAAGGCAGATAACTTCGCATACATCTGTATGCCCTGTGCACACAAACTTTTCACTGTCATGGAACAACCAAATATTGCAGAGCATGCAAGCAACAGGATTCTGCAACCCAAATTGGCGTATCTTTCCTCATAGAGAACAAAAACTAAAACAAATCCCAAACCCACATGACACCATATGATTGTGAGAAGTACTCTAATGATATAATTCAACTGTATAAGTGGCATAAATCACTGGGGCCTAGATTAAAAGTATTTTCCTTTCTCACCCACCCTTGCTTTCTCAGAACCTCTATCAGGTGTTTGGAGCATGCTTGCATTCATTTGTGTGTGTTGATTCTTGGTTTTGTTTTAAAACACACACCATCCCTTATCTGGTTAAAGACACAGAATCCTGATAGTTAAAATATTGATGTAATTATTCATGAAACAAATCCTTTTTGATGGAAGAAAGTCTCATGCACCATTTGCTTCATTTGTCACAAATTATTCCAGAATAACCCTACAAAATATGTGACAGCATAAACAAATTAATCATGTACACCTGCTTCAAGACATGCCTTTCTATACATTTCATGTATACATTTGATGGTAATTCCACCTCTTGAAAACTATGAAACTGAAGTAGATACAGACAACTACTGCCTCCAAACTCTCATCTGCATTTTTGGTTTTTTGAAATTGTTTCTCTCTGTTCAGTTGCTGAATTGCGTTTCAGAGATCACAAAAGAATTATTTTTAACTCAAGGATGCAAGGTAGGAGCCCAAAAGGTGATATCTGGAAAACAATAAGCAACACAGGCTAGCACATAGAAAATACAGTTTAGCATTTCCATGCTGGACATCTATTACTATTGCCGGAGTATGAGTTTCATGGCTAAATACTAGTCACAAATACAGATACTAAATGCTTTTTATAAATATGAAGTCACACATACATATTAAAAATGTACAATTAGGATTTTTACATCTGTAATTTGCAATCTTTTTTTCACTCCAATTAAAAGCAGTATTTAATGCCAATCTCTTTTTCAGGTGTTCTAGGTTGTTCTCCAGCATACATGCTTCAGACACTTCAGAAATAATGAAATAATTTTTTTCACAAAGTGAATTTCTTAAGCCAGAAAAGATTAAAGAAAAACAAATACTTGATGCTCTGTGATACAACCCTTTTTCCTGAACACCTACACAACGATCACAATGTTAATCGCACCCATCAGGCGTCAGAATGCACTTGAAGAGACCCTATCACTTTTCCTTTTAATTTTCCTTAACATGTACATTGCTTTGAAGCCACTTTATCCAAGTAGTCAAAAGTGACAGATATGACAGACAGTCTGGTTCCAGGATCCTTAAGAAATGGTAGGTTTTTAAAAAAGGATAAGACCTCTCTAGAGAGGAAAACCCAGTCTCTCCACCACGCGAAACACTACGAAATATATTTTTTTGTTATGCCTGGCAATTCCCAGCCCAAACCCCAAGTTCCTGAGACTTGTAAAGCCTAGCACTATGAAAGCACCATATTATAAGAGCGAGAACCCCACATTACAAAAATTCAAAGCAAAAACAGCTCAGGCGGAAAAAAAGAATGTAGTATGAGACACATTCTAAAACGAAATATTGATATCAATAGTATTCACAGGCAAGATTTCTGCCTCTTGACATTTTAGACAAAGGAAAGCTGTAATGAAAGCAGCTCATTTATTTAGAAAATGAGCTGAGTTCAGCCGTGGCTAAGGACAAAAAGAGCCACAGTTTAACTAACTTGGGTGGAACATTAGCACAGAGAATTACCACCACTTATTATGCATTAATATATAATAAATGACATGCTGACTCAATTAAAACTCAGTGACAGTAAAATGATAAATTGAGAACAAACTGTTAACTATAATTCATACTGATACATGAATCTGATAGTTGACATTAATTAACTCAACATCATAGAATAAAAGGATTTTAAGAAAAAAAATTTAATGTGGAAAAATACTTTATTAAGTCTCCTCAATCTAATGCTATTAATGATCTGGAAAAGTTATTTAATGAGTTAAACGCATCTGCATTTTAACGTATGCAGTAACTCACAACTATTAAATAGTGAACTCAACCCAAAGAGATCTTATAAATCTATCTTGAATATGCACAGTCTGCAGTAAAATTTTAAAGTGATGAAATGAATTCAAGTATCTTGTAGCAATAATCAGTTCACAAATGTTTAGGCAATCAGCCCAGGCAAACCCATATGCAGTGGTAAGATTCATCAAAGTTGAAGAATGCTACAATACTGTGAGTTAACTGTATCACAACAAATACATTTTAAGAAGCTACAGAAAAGGGATATAAAGCATCTCAATGAAGCTCAAGATACAGAGTTGAGGTGACTGGGTCCAGAGGCCCATTTTCAGTTGCCCAGAACTGCAACAACTAAGCAGTTACAAAGACTTTAAAATTCTCAAAAGAAATCCTGGCAGTTCTCACCATCCTACAGATTATTTAAGAAGTAAATCAATTGCTTATGTCCTTGTCACGATATTTCTTAAAATATTTGGAAACACGTCTGCATTCTCTGGAAACAAAATTTTGGAACCTCCATCTGCAATAATTTCAATTTTAAGTTCTAAAACGTGTCTCCATCTTAACCAGTCAGTTAACAAACCAAAACATAAAGCCTCCATATAAATTTAATTCCACATTACCTAAGCAAGTTATTTCTCTTTCTATGTAAAGGATAAGGAAAACCACAGCCTGCCACTGCAGAACTGCTGAGGCAGCCACTCTCAGCCCAAGCAGAGCAGGCATATGGCATCCTGACAGGACCCATCTCCACCACAGTGCTTGCAGCAATACCAGCACCTACATGCAGAGCATGAGGCAATCCTTTACTAGCAAACTAATGCCCACTGTCTAAAGTAGCTCCTGCTCTGTCTGAGACTGAGCCTCACACACCTTTAAAAAACAAATGAACTTTAAAAAGGATGCCTGACTTTCTGGCACTGCTAAAAGCAAAGCAACACAGTACTGCAGGTAACTGATTCTTGTACCAAGACATTTCGCTGTCATTGTTACACAAAAGGAATCAGCATTTACTGAAAGCACAATATGCTTTTCTTTTTTTTTTTTTTTCTTTTTTTCCTGAATCACTCCATACCCCATTGGAAGCTAGCACGTCCTCTGTCTCATCATCTTTGTTGTCGGCCTGAATTTCAAATGGGTTTCCTCCATTACAGTACTGCTCAAATAACGTCAGTGTTGCTGAAATTGCTGAAGCAGGCTGCTTACTAGGTGACACAGATGGGGAACGTGACTGCTCCATGAACTTAAATTCCTATTAATAGAAATAAAGTACAACTTTAATCAGGCAGTTTCAGTATTATTATGACAGCAGTTCTATAAAAACAGAGGATAAAAACAAACTTTTGGATAATTAGTCAAAGATTGCTGCTTATTTAAACATGCTTTTCATGCTGGCTCAAGTTAACTTTGAAAGTGGCAATTTTATACTCCTGGTCTTGGCAATTTTAGCAGTTTTTCACTATGACATGCAATACATCTGCATTCTGAAAGTATCTGCAGTCTAAAACTAGGTGAAAGCTAATTGGTTTTTTATTTCACAGAAATGAGGAGATAAAAAAAGACTTAAATTATATCCAAAAATGTAGTTTTCATTACAAAAGTTACCAAGAACTTTACTAAAGCTGAAATTTTCTTGTTAATACTTTATTTTTAAAAAGTTCTTTTCCAAATTTTTTATTTCTCAAACCCACTGCACATAAACTTTCTGATCACTGGGTGAGTGGAAAAACTTTTGGAAATAAATGGACCAAGTGGGACACATAAGGCATGATTTTTGACATTTTTTTCTAAAAGTCTTGACTTAGTTGATATACCATTTTTATCTATTAAACTCTAGCTATTGATTTTCAACAATGGCAAAATGTACATCATCATTTAACTGAAGGTTTAAAGATCAAAACACATGCAGCTAAAAGGATTACAATATTAGATTTCTGCTTGCTTAAACAAATCAGTTATTTTCTGCAATTTTCTGCTCCTCCAGTCCCTTGAGCAGTATATATGATTTATAATCCCATTTCTCTACTAAAAATATTATTTCTTTTGTTACTGGATGCTACTGAGCGTCCTCCTTCCTTTTTCCTTTGTACTATTACTGTCCCAGTAGCCTATTGCTTGCTTCTACAGTTAACTCTACAGAAGCTGCAAAACTATCTTTTTCTTAAGATTGTTCCACTAAATCATTTTTCACTTTAGTTATAGCTTTAATCATAGGCACCATGTTTTATTTGGCAAAACAAGTGAATTTCATTCACCACATGCTAAACTTAACAAAAATCACTTTAGGACAGAAAGTGAGCACACCAATTACTTGCTTTCAGTTGGACTTCAGCACAGAAGAATATTTTTTTTCCTTTCCAAATGAGCCAGTATGACCTATGTTTCCAGAAACAGATGCCAGATTGGTAGAAGCTAGTGAGCACTCATGCCACTACTTTTAGGCACTCATCTTTTAGCATCTTACTGTCAGACAAACAATTTAGAAATTGAAAACAGACATATTAACAGTACATTAAAACATGAAAAATAAAGGCTAACATTACGCTTAGAACATCTTCCATAAACCTCTACCTGCCTGAAACAGAAACACTACCATTTTAAAACCATTTGGTTCTTGGGTTTCCAATATCATGAAGTAAAATTTAAGAGTTTTTAGCAGCCTTACTACTTCTTAGAACACCTGGACTCTTACTTGTTAAAGTATTAATACATTTGTATGTTTTATACATAGAACGTACATGAAGCTGCAGAATATTAAAGCTTGATTTAACAGGACAAAGTTCCCAGGTCTCATTCTCCAAAAACATTCTTAGTTCTTCAAGACGAGTTCTGAAAAACAATAAATGAATACTCTTAATTGGCAGGAAGTGTAAATCAGAAAGCAGACAATTACTAAACTTATGCAGTAAAAAATCCCTTCTAAAACGGTACAAAAAGTCACACTTGAAAACAGATATTTAAGTAATTCAACTGACAGACCACACAAAAGCAGTGTCTTTTCATGACACCTCTGGATAAAGTCTCAAAGAATGTCTATCTCCAAAATTTGGAAACAAATCTTTTTGGTCAAAACCATTACAAACTATAGAGGGACATCTATGATTATGCAGCAACACTGGACTTTTTTTCCGCTATGTAAACTGTAGAAAGCAACACCATTAGCAGCACAACAGCTTCTGAAAGACCAAACACACTGAAGCCAACACATAGCAAAGGGAAGTGGAAAGAACTCATGTCCCATGGGCATCTCAACTTTTCAGAGAAGAAATATTAAATGGTTATTAATCTGTATTTTTCTTCATAGCTTAACTTTCATTTGGTACCAATTAGAAACTGTAATAAGGAAAAGTAATCAAGCCATTACATCCCTGCATTGTTTCTGTTATGTTTTTAATCACTAGAAAAGCCTCTGTTTGGTCATAAGCAGAAATACCTTTAATAAAGAAAAAATTTTGCCACATAAGTAGAACACAGAGGAAAAGACAGCAATGAGTGCTTATTGAGGTCACATAGCTCTCTCTTTTCTTCTTAATACCTGGTATATTGTTTTGTTTAACAAGTATCAGTTGGTAATTTATGCACTGGGTTTCTAATTAGGCAATAAAATATTCTACAAATACCACTACTTCAATAATGAACTACAACCACCACTACATTAAAATTTGCCTGCCTCAATGAGATAAAGCAATGTGTTGAATTATGACTACAGTTTGCTGTGTCTATTTAAATTCACCAGTTAAATGCAAATAGACCTCAAGTGCTATTTTTGGTGCATTTAGTAGCCACAGCTTGCAGAACTCACAGAAAAGCCAACAGAAACAACAGACAGAGATGCTGTGAAAACCAGAGTTAGATTAAAATTCTTTGTGAGGGAGACTAAGGGGAAAGAATCACAGAAAAGCAAACATTTAAAACCCATACAGCAACAGGCTTTGTAGCATTTCAAAGCTGAAATCAAGGCTCTGACAAAGTATTTGAATAAATGCTCTTCATTTCCACCAGCATATGTCTAGAAAGGGGCACACACAGAAAACCTGATGCATTCATTCTCTGAAAAGCTTTAGTGATCAGGCACACCTTTTTACAAGTGTATCAGTACAAAAAGTAAATTGAATTCCAAAAAGCACCTTACTGATGCTCTTCACCAAAAGCCCATTCAAATTTCTCAAAATAATCAGCTTTCACCACAAAAAAGGTTTCACATATGCTCTAGTACCATGTTCTCTTCCACATTTTTTGAATTACATGGCCAATTCTTTTGAATGTTTTCTTTGTTTTGGCAGTTCTCTGTAACCCCACACTGCCCAGGAGGTCACATATGCCAAATTACACAAAAAAAGAACTGATTACTCCTGGACACTAAGCATTTCAACTCTATGTAGCTTTTATGTACTAATTAATCCTTAAAAGCGCTACTGCTTTTCTTCTTCCCCTCCAATTAAATACACATGAGGAGAGAAAGCCACATTAGCTTGATCTGAAAAGGCAAGATGCTTAAAGCTTTTATATAAAATAACCTGAGGCACATAGCTGTGAGGCAGGGTTTTTTAATATTTTTCCTTCTGAGGATGAAAACATCAGCCAATTAATCATCACAATACCCACACAGCATAAAATACACAGGAAGTATTAAAAGGTTCAAACAATTTGAGTCGTATCAATAAATATTTCCTTTTATTTTCACAAGATTTACATTACATTAATAAAAAACACAAGTTATTTCAAAAAATTATTTCTATATGTATTCCATCAGTGTTCCTTAACCTTTATTTTACCCAAAGATAATTCAGAAAATTAGTCCCTAAGCAGTTAAACATAAGCAAAACCATAGCAGTCAAAATTATATTTACTTAACCAAATAAGGCATTATGTGGTAAGGCAGTGTAGTAAAAGATGGTTAGGTAGACCAAAATCAATTAATGAAATTCAGTTCAGGATTTGGAAATGCTTTCAAGAAATAAAGATAGGTGGCATCTCCTGACAAGACATAATGTAGACATGATTAAAGCTCAAGCTTTTCAGACAAACTGCAACTGAGCTCTTCATCAAACGTCCAAAAAGAAATACTACAAACTACCAAAGCTGGAAGAAATTTTAAACCACATTCTCATCTTCTGAATTTAGACACTGTCTCATGTTCTCCTGCCATAATTTTCATACTTTATGGATTTTAGGCAGAAAGTCTCAGACCAAATATGTCTGGATGTATTAGCTGTATGACAAATGACAACAGATCAAGACTAGGAAAGTAAGTTTCTTAGAACACAGAACATTCTATTTCTTCTCATATCTTTCTAGCTTTTTACACACAGAAAGAACATAATGCTAGACAACTAGAAGAAAAAAGTTACCAATCATCCAAACCAAAATATTTGGAAAATCAAGGCAATTAAAACAAGGAAACAGAAAGACAAGTCCTGAAGCTGTCATAGCCATATATCATATTTGAGTCCAGAGACTACCTGTCCATGACAGCACACATATCTGGCCTGAGAGATAACAATAGAGTTGACTGAAATGTAATTAGATACTGTCAATGAAAACACCATGAAAACATGACTCAAAAGGATGGACTCAGTTCTAAATATCTCGTTTGATGCAAGACAAAATTGCACATTGAAAAAAAAATTTCATAGTCATACACGACCACTCTTTTTAAGTGGTAGCATAGAAAAAGAAGTAACAATTTGCTACAAAGATTGGACTTCAGAGGCATTCATCCTCAGGATGCCAGGGGACAACTTAAGAGGTAACCTGCAAAATTCTACATAAAAAAATTGTTCATCTTTATCAGGCTTGCCAGCTACAGAACTAGGGCTTTCCACAACCATAGCAGAAGCAAAGGTTTCTCCTTCGGAAAAGCATTTACCCAGCAAAACTAAATGCCATTAGAAACATTCACTGCACATATAGCAGTCTCACCTGTGGTATGTTTTGAAATAGTTAACACTTTGTTTTCTGATAGATTCTTGCAAAACTTCAGACTTACTGCCACAAAATTCCTCTCCAACTTGCATCAGCCTATAGTAATAAAACAAAGTTTAGAAATATTTATTGATTTCTTAATACTGCTGTTCCAACCATGAGTGTACAACATGTATCTCCATAAAAGCAGAGCACCAGTGTTACGCTGCAATGCTAAGGCTGCATTCCACAAAAGCCCATGTCTCATTTCCCTCTAAATCTTATCATTATGTTCCATACACACAGAGACAAAGAGCCATAAGCAAAATAGATGTTTTTTTGAGATCCCACTATGCAGGGCAAGCTGTCAGTTCACAGTCTCAATCTGTCATTTTTTTACCAAAACTGAAAGATATAATATTGGAAAGGTTGGCAGTACCACAGTATTTTTCTGCTCTTGACTGAGAGTCCCTTTAAAAGCTGTTAAGAAACAAAATTGCTAGACCCACACATCTCAAATCTTAAAGGCAGACAATACTAAAATCATATCACACTTAAGCACTACTTGAGCAGCAAAGTAATTCATGCTACCTCTCCCAAATACATCCTCATAAACTCCCACATAAAGAAGTATTGCTCTTCAAGCTCAGTACATATGACTGAAGCCAAAATGTTAATATCAGCCTTAATCAACTGTGCTATCTTATCAGAGAGGACGTGTATTAAATGGTCTTATGACCACATCAGTATACCTGCTGATAACATCAAGTACAAATATGAAGTCGTCATATTTGAAGTTAGACAGATCCGTTCCCAGAAGATATGTTTTCACTTTCAATTGAACATCCTACAAAACACAAACAAGTTTTTGTATACCTAATACACTAAAGACAAAAAGTGAAGGCTCAGATGCCTGGTTCATTAGCACTTTTTGGTTGCTTGCACTTACAACTTCTTTTTTTGAGATTTAGAGTAGAACTCCATTTTCTTTAACAAGGATGACTTCTCTAAAGTAATTTTATAATCAGTTTCTTTAACACTCTATATCACAAGGTCAATCATAGATGTTTTATTATCAGTGCAAAAGCAGAGCTCAGGATTACAGCTTTGTCATCATACATCTGGGTATCACTGCACATCAAACTGATCCAGAGGTCAGATCAGGAATACTGTCAAACCAGGCAGGCTCACAAGACTCCAAGTTCTCCATAGCTCTGATTATACCAGAAATATAAAGCAGTATGACTGTGCTAACACAAAAAAACACATGAAAAGAAAATAGATCGTGGGGCAGCACACATAGGTTGTGAGAAATAGAATCAAACTGAAAGTCTTGTTACTATATCTTGGTATCTTGATTGAGTTTGTAAGTGTAGCAACCAAGTAGTAACTGAGTCACGGAAATTATTTTTTAATGGTATTGATATATTCAAATCAAACCAAATCACTTTTAAAAAAATCCCTGGAGATATTTCTTTAAGAAGATTAGCATAAATATAACTGTAATTAATAACAGGGGGTGGGAGAAGGGAGGGAAAAAATATTTAGTGGGGAAAAAGAGTCAAAAAACATACCTGCCATATTCGTGAAAGTCCATGTTCTAATTTCTTTTTCACATAGTTGCGGTCAAAACTATTCTCTTCAGTTCCCATCACATTGTTGCCATCTGAAACTTAAGGTGAAAGGCACTGCAGATAGTTCCAAAAGCTTTGAAATGTATCTTATTTTCCTACCCATAATGAAACTTTTCCTTTAGCTATTGCCATATTATCCATCATGCAAACTCCAGGAGACCTACTTTGTTCTAAACATTGGAATGGAAATGAATAATGCACATATAAGTACTATATGCTAATGCAAACCAGGAAAGCTCATGATGGCTTTTATGTGAGAAAGATATCCCATTAAACAAATTAAGACAAGAGCAACATATACTGATATTTCAAATAAAAAAAGTTAAATGCTTAAGTGAGCACTGCTTATCCTCTACAACAAGATTCTCTAAGACATTCTACCTTTATAGACAAGAATCATGAACTTAAAAGTTTCAGAAGCAAGATTTTTAACTTTATGCCACAGCAAATTCTTACTGCAACTCCAAGGAAAAATACCGGAATTTTTCCATGAACTATGCAAACGATACGGCATCTTCTCTCCTTTTCCCCATACTAATCTATGCTTGTGCATGAAATAATGTCAATCACACAACCATTCCCACAGCACTGCATCACTTTCCAAAAAAGCACTGTAATGCATGATAAACTGCTCCTGCATGTGCTCCCCCTGTCCCCATGGAGGAAATAGATTTAATTTCCATTTTCAGAAAGAAGAGGTAATATTTTACATGCAGTTTGTGAGCCTATAGCAGTAGTTACCCCTGCAGTCAGTGATGGCACAGTGCCATACAGTTTGCTTCACAGCCTATGACTGACCACAGGAACCTGAGCCATTTAGTGATTTGACACGAAAAATAAAAAATCCCATAAAATAAAACATTGGAATATTACACAGCATACAATCCTCCTTCCATTCCATCATTCAAGAGGCTGCAAACACAGAAGAATTAGGATTGCCTGCAGTACCCTAGCATTGCTGTGCAGCTCAGACCAGTCTTTCCATATCTTCTGCAACCTGCAGCTAGTTTTCAGTCCCTTGCTCCTGGCCCAGCCGGTCACATCTCTCTACCTCCACACAAAGGCTCCCAACTCAAAGAAATTTCTTTCCCTTACTCCTGGATCCCAGCATCTTCTCTCAGAATACTAAGAATACTTGAGCCTTAAACTATCACTTTGCACACACATTAGGAATTCTCCTCCCCTCTGCCTAGGAGTCACAGGAACAGGCAGCACAAAGCCCAGATTCTATAGGTGTGCAGAGAAGGACCTGGAGAAAACTAAATAAACAGGCAAACGAAAGCAGTTGTTTATGATATCACGGGAAAGACAGTTACTATCTATAATTTGAGTTTACTTGGAGATAAAAAGGACATGTCTAACAGATTAGGGCATGTCTAACATTCTTGCCTTAGATTATATTCCTGAAAGATAGAGTCTTTTTTAACGTAAGACTTCACAGCCAGGTAGGTACTACACTGTTACAATGAAGACAGGAAGGCAAAGGAAAGAGTAGAACTTTTAAGAGCTCCTCAATGACCTGCAGTAATGTATTGGTCAGCCCTAACTTGCAGAACACTTTATGTGGAATAAATAAATACCAAAAAAATAATAACATTTTATTTCTAGCATCAACAGGGAATTCAGAAGCAATCCAAGGTCACCAGGGAGACAGCACTAAGGTCGTGTAGCCTTTTCAGCATTTAAACTGTGTGATGCTACAAGATGCCTCAGGTGCAGCTCCAGAAGCTTTTCATTCATGAGCTGACCTCATCAATGCAGGAACAGGATTTCATGTGGTCATTCAAAACTTGCAAGGACAAAAATGTCACCTGCATACCAAATACCTGTCACAGCAGTGTTATTTAGACGGTAATGTGCTACCAGGACCACAGTGAGAGCTAATCCTGACTGACCTTTGCAGTTCTTCATTACCAGGCTTCACAGCTTTTTCCAGAAAAGCTCCTGGCTTAGTTTCAGTTTCCTCAGAGGAAAGAGCAATTTTTCATGTCTAATTGCAAAAGAGTCCAGAAACATAAAAAACCTACTGTCCTCCATCTGTCAGCACTAAGAAATTTTTGTCAACAACTTGTCAAGCCTTGCCCTGGATCTAGACCTTGTAATCTGGATGAGTATCATGTAAATACTGTGAGCACTCTACTACTGAGCCAAGTAAGGAATGGGAGGCCAGACACAAGACTTTGATCAACCTTTTCAGATGTGTGCAGAACAGATCTCCATGGCATTATCTGGACTACCACATATTTAAGAGAAGGAAGGAAAAGCATCCAGTGACAGGAATGGTTATGACTGGTATCAGACACTGACAATTCAACTAAACTGAAATACAAAAGAGCACAGCAGTCTGATCATGTTCTGACCATGTCTCCTTCAGAACATCCAGTACTCACTGTCAAGTGAGCAGAGTTTCCTTCTCTAACTATCACTAATCATAAACAGCACTTAACAGTGTTTCATACTCCCAGTCTTAGGCCAGACTCTGTGTAAGTAGAAGAACATGATATACATTTTTTCCCCCTCAAACATCTGGTTTCTGCTTTGAACCCTTCCAGAGTATGCTTCTCAGAACAAGAACTGCTACCTATTATATGAATGTTTATATAACATATAAGCATAACAAGAATAACAAAAATATGAAATCTTCAACATCTGTAACTCCATTTAAATTAAAAAAAATGTGTGGAACATGAATACTGAGAAGGATGCTGGTCTTGCGTAATTTCTTTCAGACAGAGCTATGGGTGTATTTGGACATGTTATTAAATTATGAACTTTATCAAACACTGAGAAAGCTTCAACTGCAAGCCAGGGACCATGGTATGAACACTATCAAGAAGAACTGTCTAGTCAATATGTCTGCCCACAAGGCTAGAACTCAAGAATACAGAACTAGTATAATAATATATGCAGCCAGAATGTAAAAGCTCTGGTACTGTCAACTGAATAACTCCTCATCAGAATTAAAAACATAACAAAATACGGTCTGGAATTTGGGCTTATATTAGGGACAAATATTCATTTCTTCCAAGGCTGCAAAGCTATATTCAACTTTTTCCTCTTTAAAGTCACTGAGACTGCTTTGGTGGATTAACTAAGAATTTACCCTAATTACTCAAAATGAGATGATAAAAGGCTGCTTGATATGCAAACAAGACCCAAACATAATTCCACACTATATCTACTCTTGCAGGGCATTTAAAAAAATTTTTCCTTGTGAAATAAAAATCATAAAACAAATATTAGCCTCCTAAATATATTCATCTACTGAAAGTAATAATTCTGACAAATGCATTTTCATAAGTGATTTACACGGAAGATTAAACAAAATATAGACAGAAAGAATAAGCCACCCAGAAAAACTCTAAGTGGATTTACCATTTCTCAGACTATGCAAGGAAACAAACCCAGCTATCTGAGCCACAGCACGCTCTTTGTATGATTCTGTGACCTCCTCTGTTCTAAACTTCTGCAGATTGAGGCCACTCCTAAAACAGTCAGTGTCTTTGACGTATTCTCTAGATTAAGACCATAGTCCTTGTACTCATAAACTGCTACTCATGAAGGAATGGTTGGACAGACATTGTCATATAAATGCTATTGTTCAATGAAAAATCCATGCAACATTCTCTTTGTCAATCTCCCGGTGCTCACATGGTGCTACAAGGTCTTTTAATGAACTGTACTGCAGCTAATTTCACACATCCAAACATATTAATTTAGGATAATTTCCTTGAAAATCAAAGATTGGACAAAGGTCCACAAGCATTTATACTTTTTGCTTTGAAGAATTTGTAACATGTAGCAGAACACATAAATGTTCATAATTACACAGAAAAACAAGAATCAAAAGCACCCAAGGAGTTGTTCTTCTAGATGCCTGATTTAAATACAGTAATTCTTCAGGTTTTTCAATATTTCTCAAAAACTCATAAAAGCAGCCTTCAATCATAACAAAAGGTTTTTGTTTAATCCTTGCTGGACAGAGAAAAGGGAAAAAAAATACCAGCAAAATCAATCGCATCTCTGTCCTCTAGCCTCACTCTTTCACTCTTTGAATAGCAAGCAGATCTTGCAGAGAATTTACACAGTACTATAAATGAAAATTTTTGAAAATTAAAATGGTTGACATTCAATTTACATCTTACATCATTTTCTTCTTGCTTTTCTCTGAATCTATTATAGATATTAGAGTTATTACCAAGGATTACACCAACTGTAATCTTTTTACCACTAGGATTACACTTGTGAAATCAGTAAATGCTACAAGTGATCATTTTACTGCCCCCTTTTGTTCTTCTATTAAATCACTGTCGCATAAATACAAGTAAAATACATCAACGTCACAGTAAATTTTATGGTATGTGAAAATCCAACTGAACCAGACAAGGTCTCAGACAAATCAATGCAACTTCGAAGTTCACTTTGCTTAGAACAGGGAAGACAAAAATGACCCACACAAGTCCCTTTAAAATTCATTTTCTATTTGATTCTCTAGTACAAACACAAACAATGCTCTGACCACAACCAATAATGCCATGGAAAATTTTCCAGTAAGTAGTTTATTTTCAGCAATGAAACCCCATATCACAGCAATTTGCTGTTTATTGTACAAGCAACAAAATCACAGAATAAGCAACAGTTCATTAAATGTGACACAGAACTTACTTCATGCTATGAAGTTGATAAATTTAGTTCACTAATTTTATCTTCAGTAGGATTAAACAAGTTCTACCTATGGACACTTAATTCTGTCTTTCCAACAGTATATTAGAGCAATTAAGTGT